>NW_020692249.1:0-3729 GCF_002925995.2 Terrapene triunguis
AAACTTTTGTATTGGTGATCCCTCTCACACAGCAAGCCTCTGAGTGTGACACACACCCCCTTATAAATTAAAAACACATTTAAAAAAAATATTTAACACTATTATAAATCCTGTAGCCGGAGTGGTATTTGAGGGTGGAGACTGTCAGCTTGTGACATATGTAATAACCACATGACACCCTGGAGGCTGGGGGGGGGGAGGTCATGAACCTCAGTTTCAGAACCTCTGGCATAACATATTATAGAAGTTGCATCCCAGTCTGTGAATGGTAAGAGAGAGAGATCTATCCCTTAGGAGGGGCCAGAATGATGGCCACTGCTGATGAGAATGAAGATAATGGCTAATATTTCAGGTTGTTCTGCAAGGGATGGTGTGAGTATATGGATGTGCAGATGTACATTCTGTAGTCTCTCTATCTGCCTTACTAAATTAGAGTGTTTGTGACTTTGCTAAATGTAATAATGAACTAGTCAGTGGTCTTCCAAATTCTTTCATTTCTGTACTGCTTCTTCCAATACTTCAGTCTCCCCAGTTCTTGGTTTTCAAAATATTCCTCTCTCCAGACCAGAAGGAAGAGTACCATATGGCCAGATTTCCAAAGATAGATGCCTACTGGGATTTTCAAAAGCATCCAGGTACATAACTCCCTTTGAAGTCAATGGGAGCTAGGTAGTCCTAGGTACTTATCTGTGTCTTCAGTTACTTAAAGACCTTTTAAAATATGGCCCACAGGCCTTTGGAGGACAATGAATCACTGATTGAGATCAGCTGTGCTAGACAATAGATATTCGATTCTTCCTTGATTGACAAGCCTTCATGAGTAAGATTCTCATCCAATGTACTTTTTTAAAACTCAAATCCTTAGGTTTGATCTCAACTTTAACTCAGACCTTACTCCCTGTAAAGCTTCCACTGACTGAGTGAAAATTGCATTTCAATGTATGTTGGGTGCTTAACTCCCTTAGGCTCCTTTGAAAATTCCAGCTTCCATTGCTTTACACACAGAAATCATAATTGCACTCTTCTCAGGCAGACCTTAAGGCGCGCAACAAAACAAGGAAGAACAAAGTCTTGCCTGAGAGAGCACCATGGGCATTTCTCCTTTATAACAAACTACAACATTTTTCCTCATGAAATGGAAAATGCAGGTGGCATTTCTAGAAGTGCCTAAATGATTTAGAGCACAAGTCAATGGGACTTGGTTGACCAAGTTACCTGAAAGAGGAAGTGGTGCCCCTTCTTCCAACCATTATCCCAGTGTTAATTACTGGTGTTCTGGAAGACCTGGGTTCAATTCCCCATTCTACCTCCTGTAGACCAGGGACTGAAACTTTGACCTCCCAGCTGAAGGCCCTAACCAATACTATATAAATACATGGGGGTGGAGTTTTCTCAAGTTTTTCTATTGAAGGCTATTCCACTTATATAAAATACTTGGCTAGTCATTGGGCTAAAATTACACTGTAGCTCACTGTTAGGGGACTCCTTTGGTAGGTTCAACTCATTGGTCCATTGAGTATTTTTTTTTAGTTATTTATACATTATAGAACAGCTTCGATACTCCATAATACCTTATAGCCCAGATATTAAGGCACTTTCCTCAGAGATGGGAGATCTCACTTCAAATCTCTGCCCTCCCCCCCACCGCAGGTAGAGAAGGGAAGAGAACCATGGTCCCCCATATGCAAGGAAAGTGACATAACCAATGGACTGAAGTTACAAGAAAAGCAACAGCAGAGGGACTCCTGTACCTCTTGTTGTTTTGTGAATTTAGCCCAATATTTTTTTTTCTGCTGAAACACTTCAGTAAAATTTGTTTTAAAATTATGAATAATTTTGCGTTGCCCAAAACTTCCTTTTTGGTGAAAAACAACAAGGAGTCCAGTGGCACCTTAAAGGCTAACAGATTTATGAACAGGAGGCTGCCAGGCAACTCTCCAACACCACATTCTACAGGCCACTATCCTCTGATCCCACTGAGGAATACCAAAAGAAACTACTTCATCTGCTCAAGAAACTCCTGGCTACAGCATGGGAACAAATCTACACGGACACACCCCCCAGAGCCCTGACCACGGGTATTTTATCTGCCACCTAAGATCCATAAACCTAGAAACCCTGGATGCCCCATCATCTCAGCCATTGGCACTTTTTCAGCAGGATTATCTGGCTATTTGGACTCTCTCTTCAGACCCTACACTCCCAGCACTCCCAGCTATCTTCTAGACACCACCGACTTCCTGAGGAAACTACAATCCATTGGTGATCTTCTTGAAAACACCAGCCTGGCCACCATGGATGAAGAAGCACTTTACACCAATATTCCACATGAGGATGGACTACAAGCTGTCAAGAACAGTATCTCTGATGAGGCCACAGCAAGCCTGGTGGTTGAGCTTTGTGTCTTTGTCCTCACCTACAACCATTTCAGATTTGGGGACAACTTATACCGTCAAGTCAGTGGCACTGCTATGGGTACCTGCATGGCCACACAGTATGCCAACATTTTTATGGCTGACTTACAACAACGCTTCCTCAGCTCTTGTCCCCTAGTGCCCCTCCTCTACTTCCGCTACATTGATGATATCTTCATCATATGGACCCACGGAAAGGAGGCCCTTGAAGAATTCCACTGTGATTTCAACAATTTCCACCCCACCATCAACCTCAGCCTGGACAGTCCACACAAGAGATCCACTTCCTGGACACTACGGTGCAAATAAGTGATGGTCAGATAAACACTACCCTATACCAGAAACCTACTGACCACTATACTTACCTACATGCCTCCAGCTTCCATCCAGGACACATCACATGATCCATTGTCTACAGCCAAGCCCTAAGATACAACCGAATTTGCTCCAAACCCTCAGAAAGAGACAAACACCTACAAGATCTTTACCAAGCATTCTTAAAACTACAGTACCCACCTGGGGAAGTGAGGAAACAGATTGACAGAGCGAGACGGGTACCCAGAAATCACCTACTACAGGACAGGCCCAACAAGGAAAATAACAGAACACCACTGACCATCACGTACAGCCCCCAGCTAAAACCTATCCAGCGCATTATCAATGATCTACAACCTATCCTGAAAAATGATCCTTCACTCTCACAGACCTTGGGAGGCAGGCCAGTCCTCGTTTACAGACAACCCCCCAACCTGAAGCAAATATTCACCAGCAACTAGACACCACACCACAGAAACACCAACCCAGGAACCAATCCCTGTAGCAAACCCCATTGCCTACTCTGTCCCCATATCTACTCTGGCGACACCAACAGAGGACCCAACCACATCGGCCACACCATCAAGGGCTTATTCACCTGCAAGTCTACTAATGTTATCTATGCCATCATCTGCCAGCAATGCCCCTCTGCCATGTACATTGGCCAAACCAGATAGTCCCTATATAAAAGAATAAATGGACACAAATCGGACATCAGGAATGGTAACATACAAAAGCCAATAGGTGAACACTTCAATCTCCCTGGACATTCTATATCTGAAGTCTGTTTCTGAAGTTTTTTTTGTTCAAGAATAGTGACTTTTAAATCTAAGAGAGAGAGCAAAACTAAAATTCATTTACAAATTTAACACCATTAATTCGGGCTTGAATAGGGACTGCAAGTGGCTGGCTCATTGCAGAAGCAGCTTTGCCTCTCTTGGAATTGACACCTTCTCATCTATTATTGGGAATGGACTACATCCACCCTGAATGAATTGGC
>NW_020692250.1:0-2936 GCF_002925995.2 Terrapene triunguis
AAATTTGTTAGTCTCTAAGGTGCCACAAGTACTCCTGTTCTTTTTGCCAATGTAGATAATTTGAAATGAAGCCTAAAATGGAGAGCATAATAATTATCAACAGCCATTTAAAAATGTAAACACAATGAAGGGAACAAAGTTATTCAGAGGACTAAAAGGAGCTGTAATTAGGAGTAGTGGTATATTAAAGAGAAAATATAAACTGATCAGTGAAAGTGGGATCTTTTATACCAGTGTTTCCCAAAGGGTGGATCCTGACTCATCAATGTGTCACAGAAAGATCTCGGTAAATCACCACATTCAGGGCTAGATTAACCCACTACAGATGGAGCAACATGATGCAGGGGCAGCCAGGCCAAATCTGAGCAGCGCTGCCCTGGGGCCACAGTAACTGTCTCTCCTTCATTCTCTCTCTCACACACAGTGGGGCTGGGATGTGGGCAGGAAGAGTTCAAAAGTCAAACCACAGACAAAATTTAATCATTAACCTGTCTCCTTCTCCCCCCCCCAAAAAAAACCCCTCATAATTTTTGATCTCGTGAGGTTGGCACTACTGGGTAGAACAGTGTGTCATCTGCACATTGCTGGCCCTTGTGTCCTTGTTGTCAGTTTGCCAACTGGCTGTGAACAAAGCGACTTGCCCAAGGTCACACAGGAAACCTGTGGTAGTGCCAAAAATTGAATCCAGTTCTCCTCACGCCCAATCCTCTGGCCACGGGACCATCCGCCCTCTCCTCCCACTGGGGAAGCTTCTGGCCCACAACACAAAACGCTGTTATTTAAATACACACCCCTGTAAACGTGTCCCTTTCACTCTGCCCGCGCTAGGCCTGAGCGCACCAGCTAGCTCCCGCTTGCATAACATGAGGCCAGGCCTCCTCTACGGGAATCGATCCCGGAACCAGTGTCCTTGGCTACTGTTTCCAGACGGAAAGTTGAGGAAGGGGACCCATGCCAGGAGGGGGGCGGTTAGAGGAACGGACACACCGACCGTCGCTCTCTAGACTGGGCTGCCGAGATGTGGAGTCGCGTCTCTGCAGTCGGGAGCCGCACACGCGGCGCCTGTCGCTGCCGCCCCCGGCTTCTCTCCTACCCCTGGGGCGCCCAGGACCGGGCGGCGGGGGCGCCGCGGCAGGAGCAGGGACCAGGCAGGTGAGCTCCCCGCGCTGCCCTGCGTGGGGCGGGTCCCTGGGCGTGTGTCCGTGAGGCGGCTCCGGGTGCCGAGACTTGCTAGTAGCGGCCCCGAGAGGCCGCTGGCCGCGCTCGCAGTGGGACGGACCCGCCTGAAACGCGGTTCGGTCTGTGCCGGCCGCACCGGGCTGGGAACCCCCGGGGGCCCGAGCTGCGCCTTTCGGGAGGGTGACTGACTTGGCGGGGATTTGCCTCTACCGGCGGCCTGTGGCCCCGCCTGAGAGCCTGGCCCGCGGCTTTTGATAAGCGCCACCGAAGAATTTACTTGTTCGGCCTCCCAGCGCTCCGGGGAGTCTTTTGCTGTTTCCTTGGGGTGGTCCGACTAGTGCGGTTACATCAGGGCTGGCTGACATTCAGCCCAGGCCCACTCCATTGACCTCAGTGGGAGTAGGTGGGTCTTTGTGTGGTTTTTTTTTTTTTTACAGAGCAGCAACCGGGCAGGTGTGTTTTCTGAGGCTACTTTTAACTCATTTTCTGACCTGGATTTCAAGTGAATGTAGTTGAAGTCCAGAAGGGATCATTGGATCATCTAGTCTGATTGCCTATATACCACAAGCCCTTAAATTTCATTGTTACCTCTGTATTGAGCTCAATAGCTTGTGTGTGGCTAAAGGATCTCTCCCAGAAAGGCATCCAGTCTTAGTTTGGAGACACCAAGAGACTGAATGAGATGAGCCCCTTCCCTTAGTTTGTTCCAGTGGTTACTCATCCTCCACTTACAAAAAAAATTGCTTTATTTCTAATTTGAGTTTGTCTGACTTCAGCTTCCTGCCATTGGTTTTTTTTTTATGCTTTTCTTCACTAGATTAAAGAGCTCTTTGAACCCAGTATTTTCTCCCTCTGAAGGTGCTTAAACACTGTAATCAAGTCACTTCACAGTCTTCTTTTTGATAAGCTGAACAGACTGAGCTCTCTGTATCTCACTGTAAGTCCTGTGAATCACTTTTACGGCTCTTTTCTTCACCCTCTCTTTTTTCACATTGTTTTTAAAATGTGGACACCAGAACTGTCCACAGTATTCCAGCAACAGCATGCCATGTACAGAGGTAAAATCACCTCCCTGCTTCTATTCGCTGCTTCCCTATTTCTACATCTGAGGAACGCATTGGCTCTTTTTGCTGCAGCATCACAGTGGGAGTTCATGTGCAGTGTTGCTTCTCAACTATAACCCCAAAATCTTTACGGTATTAGTCCTCACGATGGTGGGGAAAGTACTAGTATTCCCATTTTTACAGATAGGGAACTGAGATACAGCGAGACTAAAAGCTTATTCTAAACCACAAGTTATACAGGTATATGGTAAGCTGTGAATTTATACCCCTATATTTATACCAGTATCAGTCCTGGAGTGGACTCTCCTAGTGCTGCTCTCTGGTTTAGCCCCTATTGCTTTGGAAGCAGTTTAGGGTTTAAAACTACTTAAGTACCAGCTCTACTGGGCTTATGATACTAGAGATGTCATGAAGTGTTTTCAAGGGCAGCTGGGTCACTTCATGTCATTTTCTTTCCCACCCCTCAGTGTCATTTGTGGTAGGTCTTCTCATCCAAGGCAGTAGACTGCTCAATGAGCTGGTAGTGCTGCCAGAGAATGGGGTTGCACATTATTAGCATCCATCCACTTGGTGTCAGTTGTTATGTAAGGTATCATATACAAAAGTAAGAAAGGTTTCAGAGTAGTAGCCGTGTTAGTCTGTATCCGCAAAAAGAACAGGAGTACTTGTGGCACCTTAGAGACTAACAAATTT
>NW_020692251.1:0-7367 GCF_002925995.2 Terrapene triunguis
AATCCAGGAAGTTTTTGGAAAGTGTAGGGGACAATTTCCTGGTGCAAGTGCTGGAGGAACCAACTAGGGGCAGAGCTTTTCTTGACCTGCTGCTCACAAACAGGGAAGAATTAGTAGGGGAAGCAAAAGTGGATGGGAACCTGGGAGGCAGTGACCATGAGATGGTCGAGTTCAGGATCCTGACACAAGGAAGAAAGGAGAGCAGCAGAATACGGACCCTGGACTTCAGAAAAGCAGACTTTGACTCCCTCAGGGAACAGATGGGCAGGATCCCCTGGGAGAATAACATGAAGGGCAAAGGGGTCCAGGAGAGCTGGCTGTATTTTAAAGAATCCTTATTGCGGTTGCAGGAACAAACCATCCCGATGTGTAGAAAGAATAGTAAATATGGCAGGCGACCAGCTTGGCTTAACAGTGAAATCCTTGCTGACCTTAAACGCAAAATAGAAGCTTACAAGGAGTGGAAGATTGGACAAATGACCAGGGAGGAGTATAAAAATATCGCTCAGGCATGCAAGAGTGAAATCAGGAAGGCCAAATCGCACTTGGAGTTGCAGCTAGCAAGAGATGTTAAGAGTAACAAGAAGGGTTTCTTCAGGTATGTTAGCAACAAGAAGAAAGTCAAGGAAAGTGTGGGCCCCTTACTGAATGAGGGAACCTAGTGACAGAGGATGTGGAAAAAGCTAATGTACTCAATGCTTTTTTTGCCTCTGTCTTCACAAACAAGGTCAGCTCCCAGACTGCTGGACTGGGCAGCACAGTATGGGGAGGAGGTGACCAGCCCTCCGTGGAGAAAGAAGTGGTTCGGGACTATTTAGATAAACTGGATGAGCACAAATCCATGGGGCCGGATGCGCCGCATCCGAGGGTGCTAAAGGAGTTGGCGGATGTGATTGCGGAGTCATTGGCCATCATCTTTGAAAACTCATGGCGATCGGGGGAGGTCCCGGATGACTGGAAAAAGGCTAATGTAGTGCCCATCTTTGAAAAAGGGAAGAAGGAGGATCCGGGGAACTACAGGCCAGTCAGCCTCACCTCAGTCCCTGGAAAAATCATGGAGCAGGTCCTCAAGGCATCAATTATGAAACACTTAGAGGAGAGGAAAGTGATCAGGAACAGTCAGCATGGATTCACCAAGGGGAAGTCGTGCCTGACTAACCGAATTGCCTTCTATGATGAGATAACTGGCTCTGTGGATGAGGGGAAAGCAGTGGATGTGTTATTCCTTGACTTTAGCAAAGCTTTTGATACGGTCTCCCACAGTATTCTTGCCGCCAAGTTAAAGAAGTATGGGCTGGATGAATGGATTGTAAGGTGGATAGAAAGCTGGCTAGATCGTCGGGCTCAACGGGTAGTGATCAATGGCTCCATCTCTAGTTGGCAGCCGGTTTCAAGCGGAGTGCCCCAAGGGTCGGTTCTGGGGCCGGTTTTGTTTAATATCTTTATTAATGATCTGGAGGACGGTGTGGACTGCACTCTCAGCAAGTTTGCAGATGACACTAAACTGGGAGGCGTGGTAGATACACTGGAGGGTAGGGATCGGATACAGAGGGACCTAGACAAATTAGAGGATTGGGCCAAAAAAAACCTGATGAGGTTCAACAAGGACAAGTGCAGAGTCCTGCACTTAGGACGGAAGAATCCTATGCACTGCTACAGACTAGGGACTGAATGGCTAGGTAGCAGTTCTGCAGAAAAGGACCTAGGGGTCACAGTGGACGAGAAACTGGATATGAGTCAACAGTGTGCTTTTGTTGCCAAGAAGGTTAACAGCATTTTGGGCTGTTTCACTAGGAGAGTGGTGAAGCATTGGAATGCGTTACCTAGGGAGGTGGTGGAATCTCCTTCCTTGGAGGTTTTTAAGGCCCGGCTTGACAAAGCCCTGGCTGGGATGATTTAGTTGGGAATTGGTCCTGCTTTGAGCAGGGGGTTGGACTAGATGACCTCCTGAGGTCCCTTCCAACCCTGATATTCTATGATTCTTTGATTCTATGAAAAACATGGACAAATTGGAGAAATTCCCAAGGACACCAACAAAAGTGTCAAGAGGTTTAGAAAACATGAACTATGAAGAAAGGTTGAAAGATTTGGGCATATTTAGTCTAGACAAGAGAAGACTTAGTGGAGACAGGATAGCAGCCTTCAAATATGTAAAAGGTTGTTATAAAGAGGATGGTGATCAGTTGTTTTCCATGCCCACAGACAATAGGGCAAGTAGTAACTGGTTTAATCTGCAGCAAGGGAGATTTAGGTTGCATATTAGAAAAAAGCTTTCTAACTGTAAGGATAGCTAAGCATAGCAACATGTAGGGGAGGCTGCATAATCCCCATCAGGTTTTTAAGAACAGGTTAGCCAAACATCTGTCAAGGCTGGTCTAGGTATGCTTCATCCTGCTTCAGTCTGGGGGAATGGAACAGACTTCTTGAGGGCCCTTCCAGCCCCATATTTCTATGATTCTCTGAAAACTAGGAAATGCAAAGTTAAGGTACATGCCGCCCCCACAACACAACCTGAATTATGCCCCCTGTAGTTGGTAGTAGGCACTGGGAATCAGTCAGTGAGGGTGATGCAGATTCTCCATCTCTTGAACTCATCAAGACTAGATGTCTTCCTGGAAGATACTTTAGTCAAACACAAGGCATTAGGCTCAATACAGCAGAAAATGGATGAAAAATACAGCCACAGCACCTGGTCTTATCAGCCACTCTGAGACCTGGCAAACTTGAATGAAATTCTGTGGCCTGTGTTACACAGGAGGTGAGACTAGATGATCAAATGGTCCCTTCTAGCCTTAAAATTTATAATAAATATATCTGACACCACAACCTCTGGCTAAATGCCAAACACCACCTGGAATGTGAGACTTTGTCCTTTTCTTTCCCTGTTATATTTCTTCCTTTTCCTCTCTCTCTCTCTCTCGTTCCTTCTGTCTAAGAAGAGTCCTTTCTGCAGATATGGCCTTCATTATTTGTTCCTAGATATGTATACATATAGCTAGGTTTGGCAAAATTCAAGTTTTATCTTTTTGCAATTTTGATGATTAATATAGATTTCTTTTTCAGGTTTTTAATTATGTTAATTTTTATAGGTGCAGGAAATTAATGGGATTAGGGTTAGGGCAGCGCTGTCAGCAGGGCTGAAGGGGTTCCCAGCACTGACAATGGGGCTGCAGAGGGCTCCCTGCTTGGCCAAGGGGCTCAGGACACCTGGGTGCAAGGTGTGGGGGAGCTGTGGTCCTGGCCCAGTGGAGCAAAGATCCCCCCACTTCCTTATTTACTTTCTCCACACCTGTCATGATTGTATAGACCTCTGTCATATCCCCCTTAGTTGTCTCTTTTCTAAAATGAAAAAGTCCCAATCTTATTAATCTCTCCTCAGACAGAAGCTGTTCAATATCCCAAATCATTTTTGTTGCCTTTTTCTGAAAACTTTTCCAATTCCAATATATCTTTTTTGAGATGGGGCAAGCACATCTGCATGCAGTATTCAAGATGTGGGCATACCATGGATTTATATAGAGATAATATGATATTTTCTGTCTTATTATCTGTCCCTCTCTTAATGATTCCCGACATTCTGTTAGCTTTTTTGACTGCTGCACATTGAGTGGATGTTTTCAGAGAACTATCCACAATGACTCCAAGATCTCTCTCTTGAGTGGTAACAGCTAATTTAGACCCTATCATTTTATATGTATAGTTGGGATTATGTTTTTCAGTGGGCATTATTTCATTTATCAATATTGAATTTCATCTGCCATTTTGCTGCCCAGTTACCCAGTTTTGGGAGATCCCTTTGTAGCTCTTTGCAGTCTGCTTTGGATTTAACGATCTTGAGTAGTTTTGTATCATATGCAAATTTTGCCACCTCACTGTTTACCTCTTTTCCAGATCATTTATGAATATGTTGAATAGTGCAGGTCCTGGTACAGACCCCTCAGGGATACCACTATTTACCTCTCTCCATTCTGAAAACTGACCATTTATTCCTACTCTTTGTTTCCTATCTTCTAACCAGTTACCAATCCATGAGAAGACCTTCCCTGTTATCCCATGACAGCTTACTTTGCTTAAATAAAGCAGAGGCCACCCTACTGCTGAATGGTAGACGAGAGGTCCTGGAGGCCAAATTTAGGTTGCTAGGGAAGAGATTAAAGTCCAGGACTTCCATGGTAACATTCTCTGAAATATTTCCAGTTCCACATGCAGGGCCAGAAAGACAGGCAGAACTGCAGGGTCTCAATTGGTTGATGACACGATGGTGTAAGGAAGAGGGCTTTAGGTTTATTAGGAGCTGGGGAACCACTTGGGAAAGGAGTATCCCATACAGGAAGGATGGGCTCCACCTAAACCAAAACAGAACCAGACTGGTGGCATATAAAATTAAAAAGATTGTAGAAGATTTTTTTAAACTAAGGGCTGAGGAAAAGGCCGACAGGTGTGGAGAAGCACATGGTTTGGGCGCAGACACCCCTTAGGGATGAATTTATTAAAGGGGACTCTATATCCTAATAAAGAAGATCGGCATGAAGTTGGTAAAGTGCAGGGAGGAGCTACAGAGGAACAGTCAAACGAAATAGAGTCCCATATAAATGTAACTCATGAAGGCAGGCAACTGAATATTGACAAACTGTACAAATGCTTATTTAAAATTGCTAGAAGTCTACATACTAAGATGGGTGAACTACGGTGGCTAGCATTAAATGAGGACATTGACATAATAGGCACAGTGGAAACTAGGTGGAATCAACGAACATGGTAGTACCAGCGTCCAAAATAAATAGGAATGACAGAGTAGGTCACGTTGGAGTAGTAGTACTATATGTGAAAGAAAGCATAGAGTCAAAGAAAGTGAAAATCTTAAATGAATTAAACTGTACCATAGACTTTTTATGAATAAAAATTCCATGCTTGAATAGTAAGAGTATAGCAATAGGAATATACTACCAATCACCTGACCAGGATGTGACTGTAATTGTGAAATGCTCAGGGAGATCAGAGAGGCTGCAAGGGCAGAAAATGCAATAGTAATGGGACATTTCAACTATCCTCATATTGACTAGGTAAATGTCACCTCAGGAAGGGATGCAGAGATAAAATTTCTAGACACCATAAATTACTGCTTCTTGGAACAGCTAGTCCTGGAACCCAAAAGGGGAGAGGCAATTCTTGATTTAGTCCTAAGTGGAGAACAGGATCTGGTCCAAGCTGTGCACATAACTGAACCACTCGGTAATAGAGATCATAATGTAATTAAATTTGACATCCTCATTGGGGAGAAAATGCCAAAGAAACCCACCACACTAGCATTTAACTTCAAAAAGGGGAACTACACAAAAATGAGGAAGCTAGTTAAACGGAAATTAAAAAGCACTGTCACAAGGGGGAAATTCCTGTAAACTGCATGTAAACTATTACAAAACACCAAAAGAGAGGATCAAAGCAAATTTATACTCCAAATTACAAAAAAAGTTAGAGGACCAAAAAATAAAAATAAAAATAATAATGCCACCATGGCTAAACAGCAGAGTAAAAGTGACAGAGACAAAAAGGCATCCTTTAAAAAAAACAGGAAGTCAAATCCTAGTGTGGAAAATTAGAAAGGAACATAAACTCTGGCAAGTCAAGGTAAAAGTATAATAAGGCAGGACAAGAAAGAATTTGAAGAGCAACTAGCTAAAGACACAAAAACTAATAATAACTTTTTTTTTAAAGTACGTCAGAATCAGGAAGCCTGCCAAACAGTCAGTGGACCACTGGACGATCGAGATGTTAAAGGAGCACTTAAGAAAAGGCTGTTGCAGATAAGCTAAATGAATTCTTTGCATTGGTCTTCACTACAAAGGATGTGGGGGAGATTCCCACACCCAGGTCATTCTTTTTGGTGACAAATCTGAGGAGCTGTTCCAGATTGAGGTGTCAGTAGAGGAGGTTTTGGAACAAATTGATAAATAAGACAGTAATAAGACAATAGGATCAGATGGTATTCGCCCAAAAGTTCTGAAGGAATTCAAATATGAAATTGCAGAATTACTAACTGTGATATGTATTCACCTGTTAAATCAGCCTCTATACCAGAGGACTGGAAGGTAGCTAATGTAAGGCAGATTTTTAAAAAGGCTTTGGGGGCAATCCTGGCAATTATAGGCCAATAAGCCTAACTTCAATACCAGGCAAACTGGTTGAAATTATAGTAAAGAACAGAATTAACAGACACATAGATGAACACATTATGTTATGGAAGAATCAACACGGCTTTTGTAAAGGGAAATCATGCTTTGCCAATCTATTGGAAAAGTGTGATCCAGTGGATATCATGCTCTTGGACTTTCAGAAAGTTTTTGACAATGTCTCTCACCAAAGGCTCTTCAGCAAACTAAACAGTCATGGGCATAAAGTAACACAGGAATCTGTCTGAGCACCTGGTTGGCTGCTATTATGTACCTGATTACCTGGCTCCTGAGCCTGGTTCCTATCTTCTTTATACCAGATTCCCATCTATTCACAGTTCCTGCTTGCCTTCCTTACTCCTGGTCCCCACTCCTATGCCTTTGCCCTGATGCTGTCTCTGGCTCTGATCCCTGACTTTGCACCAGACGCTGTCTGCAGCTCTGACCACCAGGCATGACCACCCACACCCCAGTCATTGCAATTACCCCATCTCAAAAAGGATATAGTAGAATTGGAAAGGTACAGAGAAGGGCAACAAAAATTATTAGGCGTATGGAACAGCTTCAGACAGACACAACCCTGCCCCCCAACACCAGCATCCCATCACTTTTCATTCATCTAGTTACTTTTTCTGATATGTTACAAAGAGCTAATTTTTACTGTTGAGCTTTCAGGGATCTAGATGGACTCTGATATTTACTTAAACTTTATATTTTATTTGAATTAGTTATAATCAATACAAAATATTTTTGTTTCTAGTAACACTATAGATACAATGACACAGAACATGCTGTGAAACATCCATTTCAGAAGCTGCACGAATCTCAGTCACATCACCTTCCACCACACAGAGACAATAAGCATTCTCACCCCTCTGGCCACCATGCTGGAAAGTTTGGAGTTCTGAGGAAGGTTATTTCTGTGGCTCTGAGAGTTTCACACAAGTTCCAGGCAAAATTCGGTGTTCTCTGGTCCATACAGCAGAGTTTGACTAAAAGATTTCCCCCCCTGCATACATTAGCTTTGAGGAGTTAACCATATATAGGGAAAACTGAATTCAACAAGCTCTCAGTAATTGGAGGAAATAGTACACTGGACACTGGTATTTAATATCCAGCTCAAAATAATCTGGATACGGGCCCGAGTTGAAGATTTAGGGTAAATTTTTCAAAAGTGAGTCGAGGCCAGCTTTGTAA
>NW_020692252.1:0-5170 GCF_002925995.2 Terrapene triunguis
ATAGTTATGACACGCCCCCCAAATCACAGATAGTGTTGGACGTTCGGTTCCACACTGGCTGTGATTTCTTCCTGGAGTTCTAGGAGAAAACAGAGTTAATAAGACATACTACTGATTATATAAAAACTAACAATGTTTCATTCCAAGAACAATTGTTAACCAGTTAACTCTGGGAAACTTTCCCGGGAGAGTGCATCAGCCACTTTGTTAGAAGCTCCCGAAATGTGTTGTATTTCAAAATCAAAATCTTGGAGAGCTAAACTCCACCGAAGAAGTTTTTTGTTATTTCCCTTGGCGGTATGAAGCCACTGTAGCGCAGCATGGTCTGTTTGTAGTTGGAAACGCCGTCCCCAAACATATGGGCGTAGCTTTTCCAGCGCGTACACAATGGCGTAGCATTCCTTTTCGCTGATTGACCAGTGACTTTCCCTCTCAGACAGTTTTTTGCTGAGAAACACGACAGGATGGAATTCTTGATCCGGTCCTTCCTGCATTAAAACTGCTCCCACGCCTCTCTCGGAAGCATCTGTGGTTACTAGGAACGGTTTGTCAAAGTCTGGGGCCCTTAGCACAGGGTCAGACATGAGTGTTGCCTTAAGCTGGTTAAAGGCCTTTTGACACTCATCAGTCCACTGAACTGCATTTGGCTGTTTCTTTCTGGTTAGGTCTGTCAGCGGGGCGGCGATTTGGCTGTAGTGTGGTACAAATCGCCTATAATATCCGGCCAAGCCTAAGAAGGATTGGACCTGTTTCTTTGACTTTGGAACCGGCCACTTTTGGATAGCATCCACTTTGGCCTGTAGGGGATTTATAGTTCCTTGACCCACCTGGTGCCCTAGGTACGTCACTCTGTTTTGGCCTATTTGACACTTTTTAGCCTTAACAGTTAGTCCTGCCTGTCGGATGCACTCGAAGACTTTTCCCAGGTGCTCCAGGTGTTCTGTCCATGAATCAGAAAAAATGGCCACATCATCGAGGTAGGCAACTGCAGATTCTCCCAATCCCGCTAAGAGACCATCTACAAGTCTTTGGAAGGTGGCGGGTGCATTTCGCAACCCGAAAGGGAGTACATTGAATTCATACACCCCTGCCTGGGTGACGAAGGCGGACCTTTCCTTAGCGGGTTCATCTAGTGGTACTTGCCAGTACCCTTTGGTTAAGTCTAAAGTAGAGATGAATTGGGCATGTCCCAATTTTTCCAATAGCTCATCTGTGCGTGGCATTGGATAGTTGTCAGGACGAGTTACAGCATTTAGCTTATGGTAGTCCACGCAAAAGCGTATTTCCCCATCTGGTTTGGGAACTAGAACCACTGGAGATGCCCATGCACTGTTAGAGGGGCGGATTATACCCATCTGTAGCATGTCCTGGATCTCCCTTTGTATAGCCGCTTGGGCATGAGGTGACTCCCGGTAGGGTGGGGTTCTAATTGGGTGAGCATTACCTGTGTCAATGGAGTGGTATGCCCGTTCGGTCCGTCCTGGAGTGGCTGAGAAAATCGGTGCAAAGCTTGTGCACAGCTCCTTGATCTGCTGTCGCTGCAGACGTCCCAGGGTCGTGGAGAGGTTCACCTCTTCCACGCCACCATTCCTTGTTCCTTCGTAGTAGACACCTGCAGGCCACTCCGCGTCATCTGTTTCCTGGGCTGTAAACTGGCAAACGTTTAATCCTCTGGAATAAAAGGGCTTAAGAGAATTAACATGGTATACCTTAGGCTTTATGTTGGAGGTGGGGGAGGCTATGAGATAGTTAACAGCTCCTAGGCGCTCCTGGACCGTGAATGGTCCTTCCCACGACGCTTCCATTTTATGGGCCTGGAGCGCCTTTAAGACCATGACTTGGTCTCCTACTTTGAAGGACCGTTCTCTGGAATGTTTATCATACCAGGCCTTTTGCTCTTCCTGAGCATCCTTTAGGTTTTCTTTAGCAAGGGCTAAAGAGTGTCGGAGGGTGTTTTGTAGGTTGCTTACAAAGTCTAGAATGTTAGTTCCTGGAGAAGGCGTAAACCCCTCCCATTGCTGCTTCACCAACTGTAATGGCCCCTTAACCTCGCGGCCATACACAAGTTCAAATGGTGAAAACCCTAAACTGGGATGTGGTACAGCCCTGTAGGCAAAAAGCAACTGCTGCAACACTAGGTCCCAATCATTGGAGTGTTCATTTATGAATTTACGTATCATGGCCCCCAAAGTTCCATTAAACCTCTCCACCAGACCATTGGTTTGATGGTGATGAGGGGTGGCAACCAAGTGATTCACCCCATGAGCTTCCCACAGGTTTTTCATGTTCCCTGCCAGGAAATTAGTTCCCGAATCTGTAAGGATGTCGGAGGGCCAACCTACCCTGGCAAAAATGTCTGCTAATGCCTGGCACACACTTTTAGTCTTGGTGTTGCTTAAGGGTACAGCTTCCGGCCATCGGGTAGCAAAATCCATGAAAGTCAGTACGTACTGCTTTCCTCTGGGTGTCTTCTTTGGGAAAGGACCCAGAATATCCACAGCTACTCGCTGAAATGGGACCTCAATTATGGGTAGTGGCTGGAGAGGGGCTTTAACCTGGTCTTGGGGCTTTCCCACTCGTTGGCACACCTCACAAGACCGGACATAATTAGCAACGTCCTTGCCCATTCCCTCCCAGTGGAAGGACTTCCCCAACCGGTCTTTGGTTCTGTTCACCCCAGAATGGCCACTGGGATGATCATGGGCTAAGCTCAAGAGCTTTACCCGATACTTAGTGGGAACCACCAACTGTCTTTGAGGATGCCAGTCTTCCTGGTGCCCACCAGAAAGAGTTTCCTTGTATAAAAGTCCTTGTTCTACAACAAACCGGGATCGGTTAGAAGAGCTGAGAGGCGGTGGGGTGCTCCGTGCCGCCGCCCAAGCTTTCTGAAGGCTGTCATCTGCTTCCTGCTCGGCCTGGAACTGTTCCCTTGATGCTGGAGACATCAGTTCCTCCTTGGACTGTGGACTGGGGCTTGGTCCCTCTGGAAGCGATGCAGGTGCTGGGGCTGTTTCCACTGACCGTGAACCGCTGTCCGCTGGTGCACTATGTGGTATCTCAGGCTCTGGCTGAGCCTCTTGGGTAGGGTTATCTGCTGCTTCCGCCAGTTCAGGCTCGCTGGTGCCCTCTGGCATTGGAGTTGTAGACGGGTTTGCAAGCGCTGGACTCCGTGCCGGCAATGGTTCTGGTGCTGGTTGCGTTGCCAGTTCCGGTTCCGGGACTGGCTTTGGCTGGGTCTCTGGGATTGGATCCACTATGGCTGTTGCAGTCGTTGGCAGGGGATCCGGTTCCACCACCTGTGTTTGGGTCTCCGGTAACACAGACGGGGCCCTGGTGGACGGCTCAGGAACAGGGATGGGGGTGGAAGCTTGCTTAGCCTGGCTGCGGGTGACTATTCCCACCCTCTTGGCTAGCTTCACATGGTTGGCCAAGTCTTCCCCCAGCAGCATGGGGATGGGATAATTGTCATAGACTGCAAAAGTCCACATTCCTGCCCAGCCCTTGTACTGGACATGCAACTGGGCTGTAGGCAAGGTTACAGACTGTGACACGAAGGGTTGAATTGTCACTGTAGCCTCCGGGTTGATGAGTTTGGGGTCCACTAGGGATTGGTGGATAGTTGACACTTGTGCCCCAGTGTCCCTCCAAGCGATAACCTTCTTTCCGCCCACTCTCAAGGTTTCCCTTCGCTCCGAGGGTATGAGAGAGGCATCTGGGTCTGGGGATCTTTGGTGTGATTGGGGTGTAATGAACTGTAATCGGTTAGGGTTCTTGGGGCAGTGAGCCTTTATATGCCCCAGTTCATTACATTTAAAACATCGCCCTGCTAAGGTATCACCGGGGCGATGTTGGTTGATGGAGACTGGTGTGGTGGGGTGAGAAGGCGTCTGGGGTTTCCCTTGGGATGTGGGTGGGGCCTTGGGTTGTCCCCGGTGGTAAGGTTTTGTTTCGGCTTGCCCCTTCTGATATTCGCTCCAACTGCTACTAGCTTTTTTCTTTTCTGTCACCTCCACCCATTTGGCTCCAATCTCCCCCGCCTCGGTTACAGTTTTGGGCTTCCCATCTAGGATGTACCTTTCTATTTCCTCAGGAACACCCTCTAAAAACTGCTCCATTTGCAATAGGAAGGGCAACTCTTCCGTAGATTTAACATTTGCTCCTGATATCCAGGCATCCCAATTTTTCCCAATGTGGTAGGCATGTCGGGTAAATGACACATCGGGTTTCCACCTTAGGGCTCTGAACCGCCGACGGGCATGCTCAGGTGTTAGCCCCATTCTGATTCTGGCCTTGTTTTTAAAAAGTTCATAACTGTTCATGTGTTCCTTAGGCATTTCAGCCGCCACCTCTGCTAAGGGTCCACTGAGCTGCGGCCTCAGCTCTACCATGTACTGGGGTGGAGGGATGTTGTATCCATGGCAGGCCCTTTCAAAATTTTCTAAGAAGGCCTCAGTATCATTGCCTGCCTTGTAGGTAGGGAATTTCCTGGGATGGGAAGTGGTACCTGGAGAGGAGTTGTTAGGATGGTCTGATGCACCCTGCCTAGTCCTTGCTGCTTCCAGTTCCATCTCTTTTTCTTTCAGCTCCATCTCTCTCTTGTGGGCCGCCTCTTTGGCTTTCTCTTCTCTGTCTCTCAGCTCTATCTCTCTCTTGTGGGCCGCCTCTTTGGCTTTCTCTTCTCTGTCTCTCAGCTCTATCTCTTTTTCTTTCAGCTCCATAGCTCTCTTGTGGGCCTCCTCTTTAGCTTTTTCTTCTTTGGTAGTCATTTTCCTGGTTTTCTTGTGCTGGGTCACACCCCTCTGCAGTTGACTGAAATTGGGATGTACTTAGCTCTGGCTGCTGCTGAGTTAACAGAGACTTTCTAACAAGCTACTCCCGAGGATGTAAAAAGAAAAAAAAAACAATTCAACTTGTAAATTATCTTTACCAGTCAGTCAAAGTTTGCTCCCTTTGAACCCTTCTCTTAACAAAGGACCTCGTTAAAAAAAACTTAACACCTCTGCCTTCAGGCAAGGAGAGATAAGATATGCATCTACCTTCAGCTCTGCTTTCCAAGCAGCTAGAAGGAAAAAAAAATCTCTTACTGGCTTTGGGTTAAAACGATCTCCACCGCTATGCCACCATGTCAAGGCTGGATCCCCACTTTGAACTTTAGGGTTCAAATGTAGGG
>NW_020692253.1:0-16840 GCF_002925995.2 Terrapene triunguis
CTAAGACTATAACAGGGTTCAAAAAAGAACTAGATAAATTCATGGAGGATAGGTCCATCAATGGCTATTAGCCATGATGGGCAGGGATGGTGTCCCTAGACTCTGTTTGCCAGAAGCTGCGAATGGGCGACAGGGGATGGATCACTTGATGATTACCTGTTCTGTTCATTCCCTCTGAGGCACCTGGAATTGACCACTGTCGGAAGACAGGATATTAGGCTAGATGGGCCTTTGGTCTGACCCAGTATGGCCGTTCTTGTGTTTAGATCATTAATACACGATCACATGTGGATACTTGAAAAATGTTCAGTGAAGACAGGACCCAGGTATGCCAACTGCTGACTCTAAAAGATTCATACTAAGAATTTCTGCTACAAATTAAAGGCTCATCAGCTGGAAGAAAACAGAGGAGGAAAGAGACCTGGGTATGTTGCTCAATCACTGGCTGAATTCAAACTACTGATGTGATGTGGCTGCAAAAAAGGCAAATGTGATCCTGGGATGCATCAGGTGAGGCATTTCCAGTAGAGATAGACAAATATTAATGCCATTGTACAAGGAACTAGGTAAGACCTTGAATATTGTGTACAATTCTGGGTTAACCATGTTCAGGAAAGGTTAACTCAAATTAGAATAGCTGAAGAGAAGCGCTACTAGGATGATTATGGGGATAGATGGCTTATCTTATGAGGAGAGAGGAAGAGCTCAGCCTGTTTATCTTAGCAAAAAAAGCAGCTGAAAGGGGATATGATTACTTTCCATCAATACCTGGGGGCGACAGGTAAACAGCAAGAAGGGTGAAGAGCTATTAAAGCTAAAGGACAACACAGGCACAAGAAGAAACGGGTATAAACTGGCCATGAACAAATTCAGGCTGGAAATTAGAAGAAGGTTCTAACCATCAAACAAGAGTGAGATTCTGGAACAGAGCCCCCCCCATAGTTGTTTGCCTACACAACTCCTCAGTTTTAGGAGCAAGCTGGACAAATTGATGAATTTAACTGTATGATGGGGTTGCTTGTGATGGTAAGGACAGGGCTCAACAGCCCTAGAGGTCCCTCCTGGTTTATAGCTTATTTTCCTAAAGCTCATGCTTCAGGGCTTCAGACAGTTACCTGCAGTAGTCAGGAAAGGATTCCCCTCACTGCCCACAAGAATAAGTTTTGGGGGGAGGGATTGGTCACCTTGGTCTCCTTCCCTCTGAAGCATCAGACACCAGGAAATCAGACAGTGAATAGGGTAGCCTCAGACACTGGTGCACTTCGGTCTCTCCTATTCTCTGTCTTGGTATATAATAGTATAGTCTCCAGTGGGCAGTAATACTGTGGTCTAATTTCAGTTGTTGGGATTAGTGTGTGGGTGCTGGTGGCCGGTGATAAAGGTGGTCACACTAGATGATTTAGTGGTCCCTTCTGACCTTCAATGACTATGACAGTATACCTCCCTGTTGCAGCAGAGTCCCTTATACCAAAAAGAATTCAGCACAAGGAGGGCAGGGAATGTTAGGCTATGTCTACACTGAGCACCTTACAATGGCGCAGCTGCGCTGTTATATGGTGCACAGTGTAGCATCTGTCACCAGGAGAGAGCTCTCCTGGTGACAAAATAAAGCTACCCTGAACGAGGGGCAGTAGCTTTGTCAGTGGGTGAGTGGTTCCCATCAACAAAGCACTGTCCAAACCAGTGCTTTTTGTTGTCAAAACTTGTCATTCGGGGTGTGTGTTTTTTCGCACCTCTGAGTGACAAGTTTTAACAACGAAAGTGCAGTGTAGACATGGCCTTAAATAAGTACCTGTAAAAACAAGAATTAGTACTTACACCTCAAAGATAATGTAATAATTCCTTACAGTAATCACACTTGTGTATTGGAACATACATACAAGCCAAAGATTTGGAAAATTCACAAAATTGCACTAAAGAATTCACCAAGAAAAGAACAAAACCTGGGGCCTGCTGTGAAAGGTCAAGTGTTACTCCAAACTGCATAGTACTCACAGGATAGCGTGTAAGTGCTTTGCTTTGGTTTTCACAGATACATGAACCTTTTCAACGATCAAATAAAATTCTTGTTCCTACCTACATACCCACTATCACAATATTTCTCAGTCTTTGTTTACAACAGTCGTAGTCTCACACAAAAATTTAGGACTTGAAAATAGAGGTGGGTGAATTTTGGCCAAAAAACTGTTTTTGCCAAAAAGCAGATTGACTGACCAAAACATTGTGAATGTGTCTAATTTTGCCAAGTTGTTTCCTTCTGGAAAAGCCAAGCATAAAAAGTTTTTTTAAAGTTTGGTTTTGACATACTCTACTGAAAATTTTTCTGATTTTGTTTATTCAAGATTTACTTCAGGTTTATTTAAAAAAAACAGAAAATTGTTTTTAAAAGCTCAAAGTTAAACAGTTCATTTGACCCAAAACTAAAATTTTGATTTTTCAGAAGGGCCAGCAATAAATAAATAAAATTTAAGAAGTCAGTTATTCATACAGTTCTATTTGCAAGTGCTAGTTAACAGTATTAGTTTTGGTATGGCTTTTTATTACTTGCAATAATTTAAAGCCAAACAAAGCCAATTCTAGTTCCCTGAGGAAAAATTCTTCTTCAAGTTCTTAATAGCAAACAGAAACAAGCGAGCTGTATCAATATGTTGACAGCATCAGCTATTTTATGGACAACATTAACCTTTTGTTACAGCCAGGTACTGATTAGCTAGAGATACTTAATAATATAGTACTTTCCTCATAAGTTCACTTAAAAAAAAAAAAAAAAAGATTCTTACAATCAAATCTAGTTGCTTGGATTCAAACAGAGCACAACAGAATTTATTCAGTCTAGTCTCATTCTCTGTGCTCCTGTTATTAAACTAGTTACCAAAGCAACAATTAGAAAATGTCTAATTAATTACCGGTTAGTTTCAGCCATTTATTTACAAGCAAAGTTGGAAAATATTGCAATTTTTTTAGGAAATGCATGTAACTTAAGAATATCTTAAAATAAAAACCAAGACTTTTTTCTGCTTTGGGTTTACAGAAAGTAAACCAAGACAAGGAAGTAAAAGTGAACAAAAGGAACAAAGTCAGTGAGAGGAGGAATTAAAATTACAATTAAAACATATCTGGATGCATACACATCTGAACTTGGAAAATTTACATCAAAATCCAAACACACAAGGTTGGGCCCATATTTAGATTATGGTATTTAGTATTTAAGTAGTACATTTTTCAGCATCCTGTACAGACATCTATCCTCACCACTATACTTGGACGAAAGTAAGTAGTATCCCCCTTTTACAGAGGAAACCAGAGATTCTTCCCCAATGCTACCATAGTAGTCAGGACAGAACCAGATTTAGGATTTACAAGTTCACTCTTTCCAGATGAAAGTTAGAGGCATCCTTGTTGCAGATGAAGTTTAACTGAGTCAGAAATGGACACAGGGACAGTAGGATGAGGCAAAAGAATAAGCCATTCACGTTATGTGCATTCTAACGTCTGATCAGAATACATTCCAAAGCACAGATCTCACCAGGATGTGACAAGTATGCTGCACCTAGTAGCAGATGGATGTACTATTCTTTATGCAAGGCCTGTGTGTTATGCGGGACTTGCGGTACACTATATAAGGTGCAATACCAAAAGGCTAGCAAGCCCAAGAAACCTAGGGTATTCTTTGGTTTCCTGCTACAAGCTGTTTAGCAGCATACGTTTTAGAAGTCACACAAACTACAGATTTTACAAGAAAGCAGTTTAGGATAAGCATCACATAATACTCACACACCCTTGTTTTGAGTTTCAGCATGCTCATGGTGTGGCTGAAATAAAGACTATTTGACTTTCTTAACTAGCATTTATCCAAGATCACAAAGGAGGAAGCCATAGGGAGAAAGATGGCAACTGAAGAGTCATGTCAGAATCTCAAGAGGCAATCCTCGACATTCATTCCACTGACCCTGACATATAAGGTCAAATTTTAAAGCATCTCCTTACGATTAGTTATAGATGCAAGAGTAAGTTCTAGTGACTAAAGAACTGGGCTAGGAGCAAGGAATATATCTTGAGTTTAATTCCAGATTTTTCACTAACTCTGACTGTGATCTTGGGAAAGTCAACCTTTGTGTTTCTGCCCTTTCAAAATTATGTGGTGAAGTTTAATATACCAGCCAGTCCATTGCTCCTGGACCATAATTACTCCTACTATTTAAGGAGTATATCTTTAAAATAAATACTATAACATGTGGCTTTATATTTTGTTATGATGAAATAATCCGTGAATATAGAAATATCTACCTTAACAGGAAGGTTACTTATTAGTACCTGGATTTTATATACACAATTCCCTGTGAAGATCTGCACTACAGAATTTGTGTATCAAACCATTACAATCAGAAAGTCATTGGTGGGGGGGGAAAGAGGGGTTTTAGTGCAGATCTACACAAACAGTATATTCAAAGAATTAGTTATTCTCGTAGCTGACCCACACTTCTTACCCAACTAATGATTACCTTACTAGAACAGCTAATGAAAAGAGTAGGGTTTTAGAGTAGGTAGAAGAAGAGGAACTGAGAATGCCACGAGGTAGACTTTTCTAACTATAATCTGAAGCATTGATCTGCAGTTCCATGACTCATCTGAACCATTGCAAGCAGTAAACTATTAACAAGACATGCATGAGACATGACACTGCCTACTCCAATAGTGAGGAACTGCAGCATAATTTTCACACAGGAGAAGATCTAGCACTATAGTAATAATTATGCCTGCTTTTCATCTTCAAGATTATTTACAAACAATCTTCACAATACCCATGAGGTAGGTGACTAAATAATATTCTTAAATCAATATCAGGCTGTGTAGCAACACCACCAGTATCCTTGATACTGAAGTCATTGTCCAACAATATTCTACAGTGCTTTTCTGCCCATGCTTCCTCAGAGCCTCCTCTTGTATTGAATTATGTGCTAAGTCATTTCTGACAAGCAGTCCAGCTACCTGAGTAGGCTAGGTTTCAATCCTAGAAGTTTCAGGCAGCAAGGCATACGGCTTGGTAATTATTTGCTAAAGATTCTTATCTAGGAACAGAGAATGAGGATATGAATTCCTGCACTGTACACATTAAAGGACTATATGAAGCACCTAAAGCCACACCCATACACCTGTGACAGTCCCTGAACAGAACAGCACTTAAATCCCCAATTGGACAAGTGTTTTGACCAAGTTATCATCTGATAGAATTCATACTGGAAAGAACTTGGAGCAAGTAAGCTTTTGAAATAAGTTCACTTGAAAACGCAGATGGCAATATTATCTAATAGTAACTTGAGGCTACACCCTCATCCTTAATTACTATGAACTTAACTCTTCACAAACCATACCACCTCTGATAAGGTAGCAGAAAAGAGAAATGACTAGCCCATTGACTTTATTAGTCATTTCCCCTTTCAGCTTTGCATTAAAGCACAAGCTTCTTGTCAAGTGACTCATTATGTCCAACATTCCTGCCTTCACTCCAACATTCCCCATCTTTACTACATACCAGACATCTTCACCTATGGGGTAAGTCTACAATGCAATAGAAGACCCATGGCTGGCCCAGGTCAGCTGACCTGGGCTCATGGGGCTCAGGCTGCAGGGCTATGAAACTGCAGTGTAGATGTTTGGGTTCAGCTATAGCCTGAGCTCTGGGACTGCAAGGGGAGGAGGGCCCCAATTACATAATTTTATAGCCCTGCACCGTGAGCCCAAGTCAGCTCACCCGGGCCAGCCACAGTTCTTTTATTGCAGTGGAGACATAGCCTCAAGCACTTCCATGATTTCTCTTATGTTCCCCTTATGCATGACAGTGGGCAAAACACTTTAAAAAAAAATACAGCCATTATCTTTTTTCAAAAATCTCTCCTTAAAACTCCCTTTTGCTGTTGAGCCTATAAAATCCTGCCTACTAATGATTGCTAGGAAGGTGAAGAATTGTAACCATTTATCTTTCTCTTCCGTATTTTCCTACTTTCTTATTCTAAGTTCTATCTCCGCCATTTCCTTACTCTACCTCCATCACAACATAAATCTTCAGATGCTTTAATGTTATAGCCTCATCCCCAAACCTTTGAACACTTGTGTTTTAGATTCTAAATTATATGGGGGGTAAGAATTGTCTTTGTTGCTATTATTTCTAATTTGGGTCCCTAGGGTTACCATACGTCCGGATTTTCCCGGACATGTCCGGCTTTTTGGTCCTCAAATCCCCGTCCGGGGGGAACTGCCAAAAAGCCGAACACGTCTGGGAAAATGCTTTGCCAGCATCCCTGTCTGCCGCGGGGGAATCCGCCTACAGCTCCCCGCAGACATCTCAGTTCTGTGCAGCTGCCCAAGCGCTACCGGCTTCACGGTTTGCCGGGCAGCCCCCAGACCTCCAGACCCTGCGCCCCCGGCCGGGCGCTTCCCCTCCCGGGCTCCGGCTGCACTGGGGAAGCGCCCGGCCGGGGGCACAGGGTCTGGAGGATGCCCGGCAAACCGTGAAGCTGGTAGCGCTCGGACAGCTGTTTCGCGTGGCTGGGAGGGAGGAGGAGGGGGAATGCGGGGTGCTCAGGGGAGGGGGCGGAGACTTTGGGGAAGGGGTTGGAATGGGGGCGGAGTTGGGGCGGGGCCGGGGACAGAGCCGGGGCCCCGTGGAGTGTCCTTTTTTTTAAATGTTTTAATATAGTAACCCTAAGTGTCCCGAGGTCTCAAACAAGATTTCAGCCTGTTTGTACAGCACACAGTACAAACAAGATTAACATATTTTAGTTTCTCTAAAGAAGCGTTTTGTAATGATACATATTTTAGTATACAAGAGATATAGCTTATGGCAGAGTCTGATACTAGAAAAGAAAATGAAAAGAAAAAGACAGCAGAGGTCAAGAAATTCCCAGGCATGATTGTTTTAGACTGTGGCCATCCAAACCTCTATTTTGTTTTAAGAGGTGATACCTATAGTGATTTATCAAGTCTAAAATAACTCAACTGCAGTGCTAAAACTTGTACCAGCGCCACTGAGCCAGTAAAAGCCGTAACAGTGCAGCAAATTCACAGTTTGTTTTTGTTGCACACGGTATACCATGTCCACAGAGAGTGCTACTTGCAAACATTAAACCAGTGCTTGCTGTCTACGCAGACACTGAACCAAAGCAGAGCAAGCAACACTAATGGATGACATGGTGCTTAGGGATTGCACTTGCTCTGAGCCAGGCTAAGGGTGAGTCAATATCAATGCACTGTACCTACCAACTTTTGCACTGACTGTGTTATAGGAATACTTATGGTTGCAACAGTGCTTGCAAAAATCATACCCTTTAGCATATGCAGGGACTGAAAGCCAGCTCATGAATAATTCTGAGGTTATCTGAAGATGGACGGCACTTGTATTGAAGATGTGAATTCCACTGGCTAGCCATATGACATTTTTGACATTAATTAAAATTTTAAGGAAAAAACTAAGATTGCCACTTTTAAGGGATTCTTGTTACCTTTTCTTTTTAGACGCTCTCACCATCATTGCTTGCAGCAGGTCATCTTTGTCTGAAAAATTCCTTTCAGATTTGGATGAGATATAAAGTGCTAAAAATCACCATTAAGCTAGAAAGAAGTGCTTTTTCCCCCTGGGTTAACCAAATGATTTATATAAACAGCTATTTTTTTTACAAACATCCAGATATTCCTGATCGCTTCAGTGATGTCAAATCTAGCACTTGCAACACCAAAATTCTTAGAAAGTAGCAACTAGTCACTTGGAATCTGGCAGACTGACAGTTGCCATTATTCACAGAACCAGTTACAAGCAAGAGTGGGAAGAGAGATTATGACAGTTTAGAGGATTTAATGCAAATGTTTTTTTAAAGGTTCTTGATTTAAAGCAGAAATAATTTAAACAGCTGGATGACTAGTTTATTTCTGTACTGTTGTTCATATAAAAGACCAAGGGTATGTCTACACTACAAGGGTAGTTCGATTTCACTTAAATCGAATGTGGAATCGATATTGCAAAGTCGAACGTGTGTGTCCACACTAAGGACAGTAATTCGACTTTGTGAGTCCACACTAACGGGGAAAGCGTCGACATTGGAAGCGGTGCACTGTGGGCAGCTATCCCACAGTTCCCGCAGTCCCCGCTGCCCATTGGAATTCTGGGTCGAGCCGCCAATGCCTTCTGGGTAAAAAAAATGTGTCGAGGGTGCTTTTGTGTAACTGTCGTCATCCGTCCGTCACTACCGCCCTCCCTCCCTGAAAGCGCCGGCGGGAAATCAGTTCGCGCACTTTTTGATCAGTGACAGCGCGGACGCCACAGCACTGCGAGCATGGAGCCCGCTGCGACCATCGCTGCAGTTGTGGCCGTTCTCAACACGTCGCAGCTTCTCATCCACCTTTCCCAGAGGCAGATACAGAGAAATCAGGCGAGGAGGCTACGGCAGCGGGGTGAGGATCTGAAGTCTGAGAGTAGCACAGACCTGTCAGAAACCACGAGACCCAGCACCGAGGACATCACGGTGGCAATGGGTCATGTGGATGTTGTGGAACCGCGATTCTGGGCCCGGGAAACAAGCACGGACTGGTGGGACCGCATAGTGCTGCAGGTCTGGGATGAATCCCAGTGGCTGCGAAACTTTCGCATGCAGAAGGGGACTTTCCTGGAACTTTGTGAGTTGCTGTCCCCTGCCCTGAAGCGCAATGACACCCGGATGCGAGCAGCCCTGACTGTCCAGAAGCGAGTGGCCATAGCCCTCTGGAAGCTTGCAACGCCGGACAGCTACCGGTCAGTCGCGAACCACTTTGGCGTGGGCAAATCTACCGTGGGGGTTGTTGTGATGCAAGTAGCCAACGCAATCGTTAAGGTACTGCTCTCAAAGGTAGTGACCCTGGGAAACGCGCAGGTCATCATAGATGGCTTCGCCGCGATGGGATTCCCAAACTGCGGTGGGGCTATAGATGGAACTCACATCCCTATCCTGGGACCGGACCACCAGGCCAGCCAGTACATCAACCGAAAGGGCTACTTTTCTATGGTGCTGCAAGCACTGGTGGACCATAGGGGACGTTTTACCAACATCAACGTCGGATGGCCGGGCAAAGTTCATGACGCTCGCGTGTTCAGGAACTCAGGTCTGTTTAGACGGCTGCAGGAAGGTATTTACTTCCCGGACCACAAAATAACTCTGGGGGATGTGGAGATGCCTACAGTGATCCTCGGGGACCCAGCCTACCCGCTAATGCCCTGGCTCATGAAGCCCTATACTGGCGCCCTGGACACTGAAAAAGAACTCTTCAACTACCGGCTGAGCAAGTGCAGAATGGTGGTGGAGTGTGCTTTTGGCCGTCTCAAGGGGAGATGGAGAAGCTTACTGACTCGCTGTGATCTCAGCGAAACCAATATCCCCATTGTTATATCAGCTTGCTGTGTGCTCCACAATCTCTGTGAGAGCAAGGGGGAGACCTTTATGGCGGGGTGGGAGGTTGAGGCAAATAGCCTGGCTTCTGATTACGCCCAGCCAGACAGCCGGGCGATTAGAAGAGCCCAGCGGGACGCGCTGTGCATCCGGGAGGCTTTGAAAGCTAGGTTCCTCAGTGAGCAGGGTAACCTGTGACTATTAACTTTGTTTAAAGAGAAGCTGAACCTGCCCCCGTTTCTTTACCCAGTTTATGTTGACTATCTTCTCCAGCTACATACCCCCTTCACCCCCTTCCCAAAAAATAAAATCAGTTCTATTTTCTTAATGAACACCGTTGTCTTTATTACTGTTTTCGCGGGAATGTTTTAAACCTGGGACGCAGACTGTGGTGGGGGGCGGGTGTAGTGTAGTGATGCAAATGATGCCTCTAAACTCCAGGAATGACAGGCTCCGCACTGGTGGACTGGTTGTTTCAACGGAGCCTTCCAGCCGTCCTGGGCGGGACTGCATGTGTGTGTTGGCTATGTGACTTTCTGGCAGGGGGAGGAGGGTTACAGATCCCCTGCTGCGTGGCTCTGTGATCCAGGATAAAGACCACTGCATAAGATCTGTAACTGCCCTCCCCCGCCACAAAGTCACAGAGCACCCCCCCCCCCCCCCCCCACAGAACATGAAAACCACCTCCCAGACTGACCAGGGTAACTAGTAACTGCACTGTGTATGTGCCCTGCTGCTGGACCTGCCCCCGCCTCTGTACCCTGCTAAAGGTGACTGTCCTGTCCAATTACCAACCACCTTCCCCCCCTTCACACAGACTCTCCTCCAAAAGAAAATGATGGAAACAGTAATTAACAGAAACGTATATTTTATTAGTAACTACACATGAAACAGGGGGGTGAAACTTGGACGGGGGCTTGTGTGAGGTGGGTAGGAAAGGACTTTTCAAATTTTGGGGAATGAGAGCCCTCTAGTGCTAGAGCACTCTGCAGGGGTGGAGTGAAACTTTTCACGGCCCCTGCCGCCCCTCCTTCTTTGGACTTTGGGTGAGGGGGGTATGGGACTTGGTGGCGGGGGAGGGTGGTTACAGATGCACTGCAGCGGGGCTCTCTCCTCCTGCCTCCGGTCCTGCAGAACATCCACAAGGCGCCGGAGCGTGTCCGTTTGCTCCCTCATCAGTCCAAGCAGCGTTTGAGTCACCTGCTGGTCTTCCTGACGCCACCTCTCCTCCCGTTCCATGTTTGCTCTGTGCATTTGGGACAAGTTCTCCCTCCACTGTGTCTGCTGGGCTGCCTGGGCTCGGGAGCAGCACATTAGTTCTGAGAACATGTCCTCCCGCGTCTTCTTCTTCCTCCGCCTAATCTGCGCTAGCCTCTGGGAGTGTGATGCCAGGCTGGGTTGGGAGACAGTCGCAGATGTGGCTGTGGGAATGGCAAAAAGGGAGTGAATTCCTCAGAAAGATAAATGTAGTTGTGAACAAAGAACATAGTCTTTCTCTGTGAACAAGACCATGCACTGCACCTATCACATGCGCACTCAGGACAAGGTCGAATTTTCGGCCCTCGCCTTCAGTGCCTGTGGTCTTGCAGTGGCGATCTGAGAAGCGGGGCAGGACACCGGAATTTGTGTAGCGGGCAAACATGGTAAGCCGTAGACTTGTGGCTGCTTAAAACTTTAATAGTAGCACTGGCCTCCTTTCACATTGAAAGCAATGCCAGTCTCTGCTGCCAGCAATCAGGCAAGCATGAACTCTGCCCCTGTCCCACCCCCTCGCGGCTGTCCCAGGGAAAGATCCCTGTATGCTGCCCCTCTCCCGCCTCCACCGCGTGGCTGTAAAGCAGTCCCAATACTAACATTCCCCTACCTAATTCAAAGCAGGGCATCATGAGCGACATCACCCTGATGAGGATCTCGGACAGCAAAAAGGAACGGATGCTTAGGGAAAGCCTGCAAAAACCAGGGCCGTATGCCGCCATGCTCTGCAGGGCAATGATCCCTGAGTACTTGATTGTCTCCTGGCGCGGAAACGTTTCGTACCACGGAGGACCCAATAAGATCGCTCTCCCCAGGAACCTGATGAACAGGCTTGAACATTACCTCCAGGAGAGCTTCGTTGAGATCTCCCATGAGGATTTCATCTCTATCCCCGGACATATAGACCGGATTTTGGTGTAGCTGCACTGGCAGGGACTAAAGAGTGGAGCATCTTGGGCAGCAGAATCATGAGAAACCGGACATTGTTAGATTTTTTTTAAATAGTTGGGACTAAATAGTTAAGCGCCTAAGGCAAAGAAATCATGAAAAACCCATTGTTAATATTATAAATATTCCAGTTCTCTTAAAAATAAATGTTTAGATGTTTAAAACACTTACTGCTTGATCCTTCCCCTGATTCTGTGTCCGGGGTAACGGCTGGGGACGGTTGGTAGGGGATCTCGGTAAGGGTGATGAAGAGCTCCTGGCTGTCGGGGAAATCAGCGGTGCAAGCGCTGTCGACTGCCTCGTCCTCCTCATCTCCTTCCTCATCTTCCCCGTCCGCTAACATGTCCGAGGAACCGGCCGCGGACAATATCCCATCCTCAGAGTCCACGGTCACGGGTGGGGTAGTGGTGGCGGCCGCACCCAGGATGGAATGCAGTGCCTCGTAGAAACGGGATGTGTGGGGCTGGGATCCGGAGCGTCCGTTTGCCTCTTTGGTTTTTTGGTAACCTTGTCTCAGCTCCTTGATTTTCACGCGGCACTGCGTTGCATCCCGGCTGTATCCTCTCTCTGCCATGGCTTTAGAGATCTTCTCATATATCTTTGCATTCCGTCTTTTGGAGCGCAGCTCGGAAAGCACGGACTCATCGCCCCACACAGCAATGAGATCCAAGACTTCCCGATCAGTCCATGCTGGGGCCCTCTTTCTATTCTGGGATTGCACGGTCACCTCTGCTGGAGAGCTCTGCATCGTTGCCAGTGCTGCTGAGCTTGCCACGATGTCCAAACAGGAAATGCGATTCAAACTGCCCAGACAGGAAAAGGAATTCAAATTTTCCCGGGGCTTTTCCTGTGTGGCTGGTCAGAGCATCCGAGCTCGGACTGCTGTCCAGAGCATCAACAGAGTGGTGCACTGTGGGATAGCTCCCGGAGTTATTAGCGTCGATTTCCATCCACACCTAGCCTAATTCGATATGGCCATTTCGAATTTAGCGCTACTCCTCTCGTTGGGGAGGAGTACAGATGTCGAATTTAAGAGAGCTCTATGTCGAACTAAATAGCTTCGTGGTGTGGATGGGTGCAGGGTTAATTTGATGTAACGGCGCTAAATTCGACATAAACGCCTAGTGTAGACCAGGCCCAAGATAATTTTTTCTTAACCACGTAGTTCTGTATCCTCCATGGGAAGCTTCTGCTGAACACTTTTGGAGAAGAATTTATGTCAGTATAGTTTAGCCCAGAATTCAGGGCCTGCATTCCATGCTGAAAATTCAGAGATGCTTTGAATAAAATGTTCAATAAAAGGTTCCTTCAGCCCATCTCCGATGGACATTAAAACTCCCCAGACACTTTAAAAAGACAAACAGGGAACAATAAGTCCAACTTCTTGGCCAACATTTCCTCTTTCAGTAAAAGGTTCTAGTGTCTAAGGCTGAGCAAGTACTATTGTAGGGCATATAATGGCTGCTCGGTTTTTCTTCAGTCAGTGCAGCAAATATTTAACTCATTGCTTTGTAACACACATTAAGATCTATGAAACTCTAGATAAGAGATGCTTCAGAAATTCACGTTGCTATTTTATAGCAAGTGTTTTGCTGAATCAGAAGGATATTTTCTAGATTTGTCTGGACACAGAGGATTTGGCTGCCTTAGTAACAAAGTTTCAAAGGGAGGATCAGCCCTCTATTGTCTGAGGCTCTCTTTAAATTCTGTATTAAGAGTTTAGCTCCAACAGATGTTCAAGTTTTAGTTTAAGTCCAATAAAAGAAGAGACAAGAGTGGGTATAAGAAAGATGAGAGGGGAAATAAAGGTACATAACGCTAACAAGTGGACCATTTAAGACTAGAAGCATACCTAAAATCTGAGCTGTGGCAAGCACAAGTAGCAGATGTGACGTTCCCCTGTTATCTGGGCTGGTGATCTGCTAGGTCACGCCAATCCTCGACTCTGGGAGCTAGCCTTAGCTTGCTCTGCTGTGAGAGGCCCCACTCCTGGGCTGTTCACACACAGCCTCTAGCAAGTAAGCTGCTCCCAGCTACCTGAGTGAGCACTTTTGGCCAGCCACTGCTTGGACTGTGCAACCGAATGACACTAGTGAATATCTCCGGTCCCAGACACAACCCTAGGAATCTCCCTCTTGCAGTGTCCAGTTATGCCCACCAGATGCTGCAAACTTATGATTTTGTCAATTTAACAAAGAAATTGATATGTACCAGATCAAGGGGAGTGTCTGACACGCTTCAAACCAAACGCACTGCTTCAAGTAGAACAAAAACAAATTTATTAACTACAAAAGATATAATCACTTAAAATCTAAGTCAAAGCACAACAAGTCAGATTTGGTTAAATGAAATAAAAGCAAAACGCATTATAAGCTGATCTTAACACTTTCAGTGCCCTTACAAACTTAGATGCTTCTCACCACAGGCTGGCTGGTTGCCCTTCAGCCAGGCTCTCCCCTTTGATAAGTGCTTCAGTCACTTGGTGGTGGTGGTGTCTGTAGATGGAAGAGAGAGAGCATGGCAAACGTCTCTCCCTTTTATCATGTTTTCTTCCCTCTTGGCTGTGCCCTCCACACCCCTCTTTCAGAGTCAGGTGAGCATTACCTCATCACAGTCCCAAACTGACCAAGGGAAGGGGGATGACTCACTCGAGAGTCCAACAGAACCTTTGTTGCTGCCTAGGCCAGTGTCCTTTGTTCCCGTGAGGCTGGGCTGGGTTTGCCCCATACATGCCCTGATGAGGTGTGAACTGCACCTCTGCTCCTGAAGAGTTTTGCATGGGCTTGTTTTAAGCCATGAGGACACATTTTCAGCCTCATAACTAAATACATGAAATTACAACCTATAACATTCCTATAACAAGAATGTTCAGTGCATCATGAGCCTTCCGAAGACACCCGACATGACAAACTTTGCATTGGATACCACACAATCATATTATAAGGATGCACATGGGGGTGGAGGGTGTATATAGCCCCAGAATGGGTAAGGACAAATGGTGATAGAGAAGAAAAACAACAGAACAAAAAACAAAAAATTACCACCCATCAGCCTTAAACCATGTTACCCTGCAAGAACACTAAAACACGCAATCTATGCCAGATTGAGGTGTGGTGCTAGACTAATGATTACTGAAGAAACTGAAGGGATTCAGGATAAATTGGCCAGCCAATGCTTTTTCATTAACTTTCCAATGTGGCCAGACAAGGTTATTGTCAGAGGAGTCTGAGCATTGGTTGGGTCACAACATGTTTTGTTGTGGTTGATATTTTGTTCTCACAAAGAGAAGTTAGGTTTCAGAGCGACAGCTGTGTTGTTATTTTTGCTGATACAGACTGAGGAGAACTTGTGGCACCTTATAGAGTAACAAAATGTATTTGGGCATAAGTTTTCGTGGGCTTAAACCCACTTTATTAGATGCATGGAGTGGAAAATACAGTAGGAATATATATATATATATATATATATATATATCAGTACATGAAAAGTCTCAACAGACTTAAATGTGGCAATTCTTAAAAACAAGCAAACAAAAAACACACCTTCAAAAACAGACTCCAACGAGAAATTGCAGAACTGGAATTAATTTGCAAACTGGACACCATCAAATGAGGCCTGAATAAGGACTGGGAGTGGATGGGTCACTACAAGAATAGAAAAAAAAAAACTAATTTCCCCATGCTAATTTGCCCCTACTGTTACTTACACCTTCTTGTTAACTGTTTGAAATGATTACCACCCTGATTACCACTACAAAAGTGATTTTTCATCCTGTTGAGAAAAATCAATTAAAGTGGGCTATTATCGACCTCCCACTAGTAAGGCAACTCCCATCATTTCATGTACTGCTATATATATCTTCCTACTGTATTTTCTACTCCATACATCTGATGAAGTGGGTTTTAGCCCACGAAAGCTTATGCCCAAATAAATTTGTTCGTCTATAAGGGAAGTTAATGAATCTCAATAATTGGTCCACATGCTTTCACTAACCCTAGGTCCAGGATCTATTTTATTTGGACAAAACCCACCCAGTATATCCTAAACTTCTGTCAACAGAACTCCTCCAAAGAGGGGTGGCATGTTGTCTTTCTGTTCCAATGTTAGTCAATGGATATAATCTTAACTGTGAAATAAATATTTATGGTAGGAGAAGAGAATAGAAACTCTTCACAACAATACTCTGTCACCAAGCTGAGGCCATCTGGATCATTTGAGTGGCCCATCATTGATTCTACTAACTGCATTTAGCCAAAGGAACATAATCTTAGGCTTCCTACAACTACAGAATAGCATGTAAAAGTATCTATGCTGTAGTTTTTTTAGATTTAGAATGCATCTTCTTCCATTGCATTCTAGCCTTCTTCCCTGCAAGGTCGGCTCATAGGCAAAGTGTAAACCACAGTAATCTGCAGGAGAGATGGCCTAAACCAGTAGTTCTCAAACTTTTGCATTGGCAATCCCTTTCACACAGCAAAGCTCTGAGTGCACCCCCCCCCCCCCCCCCAAAAACGAAAAACATGTTTTTAGATTTAAACACCATTATAAATGCTGGAGGCAAAGCGTGATTTGGGGGTGGAAGCTGACAGCTCACAACCCCCTGCATAATAACCTTGTGATCCCCTGAGGGGTCACAACCCCCAGTTTGAGAATCCCTGGCCCAAACCATCAATGCACTGATCCAGTAGCTGGACAGTATTTATAACTCCAGCCTTGGAATTCAAATGGATCTGTTTGGTTCTGGTTAACCATCAAAACAGGATCTAGGAAGGTCTTGAAGTGAGGCTGATGTAAGCGTTTGCCAGACCATGACAATGTTATCACTACACTCCTACCCAGTCAGACCCTAAAGTTCAGTGTATGCCCACCTAAAAGAAGTCAGAAGCCACCAGAGAATTCCCACAGTTGTCAAAAAGGTCATGACATCCCAAAACAACTCACTCAGCATTGTCAAGAGCAATAAAAGGTTGGCCTGTACATCACCAGAATCCCTAAATTAATCTAATCCTGACTAACACATCAGAAACAATCCCATTAAATCAGTTTGAATGGGATACATCCACATGGCTACACCAGCAAGGTGAACACCTTCCAACAGACTACATGAAGATGTAGACAAGGCGGGGCAAGTACATTCCCAGGGTTTCTTTCAATTACAACAGGCTAACTAGAGAAAAGTAACTGTGTATTCCCACAATCTGATATGATCAACTAACCTAATACAC
>NW_020692254.1:0-3246 GCF_002925995.2 Terrapene triunguis
GCCCGAGGACACCGCCCGCTATTACTGTGCGAGAGACACAGTGAAACAAAACCAATTTGTGATCATACAAAAACCCAGGCTGCGGAATCGCCCTTCTCCCGGCAGCCGCGCGGGGGCAGCAGCTTCGGGCTCGGACAGGAGACCCGGCAACCAGGTGAATGTAACACAAACTTCCTGTCAGTGATCTTTAGGGTAGGGAAGGCTGTGCCTCCCCAAACAGTCTGGCCCTGCCCCCATCTGACCCCCACCCACTTCCAGCCCCCCGACTGCCCCCTTCAGAATCCCCAACCCAACCTGCTCCTTGTCCCCTGACCGCCCCCCTGAGACCCCTCCAACCACCACCCCAGGACCCCACCCCCCACGAACCCCTCTCCCTGTCACCTGACTGCCTCAACCCCTATCCACCCCCCCGCTGAGTCCTGAAAGACCCCCCGGAACACCCACGATCCAACCCCCGTTCCCCGTCCCCTGACTGCCCCCCCGAACCTCTGCCCCCTCCCTGTCCCCTGACTGTCCCCCCGGCCCCTTACCATGCAGCTTACCCCCGCCTCCCCCATCTCCCAGAGCCTCAGCGCGCCGTGTCCAGGAGCAGCCCTGGACAGCGCTGCAGTGGCGTGGCTCCAGGGGACCTGAGCTCCCGCCACTCAGCGGCAGCTCGGAGCCCCGCCCCCTTACCACGCGGCTCTGAGCGGGAGGGGCCCGGCCCCGCTGGAGCCACGCCGCTTTAGCTGTGTCCAGGGCCACTCCTGGACGCGGTGCGCTGAGGCACTGGGGGATGGGGGAAGCGGGAGGTGGGGGGGAGCCTCCGACATTCTCGTGGGGGCCCCTGTGGGACCTGGGGCCTGGGGCAAATTGCAGCCCTGTAAGTGTTTGAGTTAGGGTTAGGGTTACGTTTAAACATTTTGTTTTAGCTTTGAAGTTTAGAGTTATAGTTTACACTCAGAATTACAGTTGGAGTAAAGTTTCAGGATTAGGGTGAACAATTCAGTTTGGCTGAGTTTTAAAATTTAGGGTTAGCAATGACCTATATGGTTGTTAGGGTAAGACTTAGATTGTACAAAGGCTGTGGAGTGAGGTGTCTATGAAAAGGTTATGATTTGCTGGTTATGATGGGCTATCTGTATGCATGTATCATTTTTCGTACTTGAAGATATTAATATTGGCTCTATACTTGGATTTCAAATGTGGGCTCCTGGGTACTGCCCACAAGGTAACTAGCCAGCACATCTTGGAGGGACTGTTCAAATTAACTGATTCATCAAGAAACACTTGATTGACAATGGACCATGGGAGACGCCCATCTACAAGATTTGCTGCAAATATATCACAGTGTTTGCAACAATGATCTATATGGTCATATTCTAATCAGATAACGTCACACCAAATATTCTATTACACAGACACTGATATGGGTTAAAAGGAATTATTATCTGCCAAACAGAAGCCCAAATAGTCCCATGTTCACCTCTCAGTTCCCGTGTGGGGATAGAAAGCAGGAGAGGTGAAAACACAAACCCCGGCAGCTACAAAAGGGAACAAGGCTGTTCCCCAAATCCCTGTTGGTCAATGCCATAGAGCTGTGTAGGGTCTGTTCATAGATTTATTTGACTCCCTGCCAAGTAGATTGTCTACCTTCTATTAGCCTCATCAATGAACTAGTCTCCAGCCAGTCTGAGAGCCTAGTACATGTCGCATTATGGAGTCAGCCACCCACCCACCCTCATCGTCTGAGTATCATTCAGTGTAACTGTCTGTGGAACATTCCCCGAGAATATTCTCTCTCTCTCTCTCTCTCTCTCTCTCTCCAGTGTTGTGAATGAGGTGGGGTTATGAAAGGGAACATGAGTGGTAATAGGAATGGAGATCTGAATGCTGATACTTGTCTGAAAGTCAGTGGGAATGGAAATATTTTGTTGTTGTTTTTGTTGTTATCTCTCAATATTACATCCTGAGATGGTGTAAAACAGGGATCGGCATCCTTTGGCACGCGTCTCTCCAGGGTAAGCACCCTGGCGGGCCGGATCGGTTTGTTTATCTGCCGCGTCTGCAGGTTCGCCGCTCCAGGCCAATGGGGGCGGCGGGAAGCAGCGCAGGCCGAGGTATGTGCTGGCCGCCGCCAGTGGGAGCCGCGATCGTGCGAACCTGCGGACGCGGTAGGTAAACAAACCGGCCCGGCCAGCCAGGGGCTTACCCTGGAGAACCGCGTGCCAAAGGTTGCCCATCCCTGGTGTAAAAACACGTCATGTTCATATCACACAATTTCTTTAAACACAACCAGGAGAAAGCTTCTGTCTACACTTTATTGCTTATTAATAATTAACTAAGTAAATGATCTTGATGATGATGCTCAGCGGTGACAGATTTGGTGCTGGTTGTGGGTCTCCAGAAGCTGGGAATGGGTGACAGGGGATGGATCACTCCATGATTTCCTGTTCTGTTCATTCCTTCTGGGGCACCTGGCATTGGCCACTGTCGGGAGACAGGATACTGGGCTAGATAGACAATCTCTCTGTCCCAATATGACCCTTCTCAGTCCCACTGAGTTTACAGTCCAAGTGTAAATGGGAAGTGGAGTGTGACTGGGAACAGGAATATAAACACGAATATAAATATCAGCCATGCAGAATAATCTTCCTTCACTGTTGCCTGAATCCTCCTCAACTCTCCCCTAAAGAAAAACTCCCAGACACGCCGCTCTCGGCCCACTAATGTCAGGGAGGCTCCACTGCAAAACCTTAACTCTGTCCTCACACTCCCTCCCTCCCCCAGCTTCTCCCACCTGCACCCACAGGCGGGCCCCAGACCTGGTCCAAAGCATGAGCCAGGCTTGCTCAGATCACGTTCCTAGTGTCATGGATCATTTCGATGTAGCCGGTCACTGCTGGGAAGGGAAAGGGGCTTCCGTCCCCCAAATCCCTCCCAGCGCCACAGGAAATCTTCCCTCTCCAGCGGGTGTCCCAGCCCAATGGATCCCTGGGACACGACCCTTCCCCAGACACTGACTCCCCTGACCGGACGTTGCATGGCCCCTGTGCGCTTGGAACAGAGCTCCAGAGCTGAGTCCCCCCAATCCCCAATATCACCTCACAATAGCCAGGCCCTCAGTTCCTCGGTGAGGAAATACAGTTACTGCAGGGAGCTGGTCATTCCTCCCAGGGGTCCGAAAGTGTCAGGAGGATCCAGCACCCTGTGCCCGGCGCTGCACAGACACACAGGCCGGGACAGTCTGACTCCTGCACCCGGAGC
>NW_020692255.1:0-2738 GCF_002925995.2 Terrapene triunguis
TGGCTGGGAGAGCCCCGGTGCGGGTCAGTCCTGGAGCCCTGCGTGTGCCCGGCAGGATCGAATTGGCCGAAGCGGAGACCCCCTTCCTCCAGAGCGACGTCAGGGCGAGTCTCGAGCGGCACGTCCAGGTGAAGAGGCTGCAGCACGCCCTGGGGCTGCCCTGCACCCTGCAGAGAGCTTTGAAGATCTTCATGCCCCCAGCACCGAAACCAACCGCACGCAGACCCTCGGGGGCAGGCAGCATGGTGACGATACCACAGGCCTTGCCCTTCCTGAGCGTCGGCTCCAGGACGGAGCTGGAGCGGCATCTGCAAAGGATGGTGCATCTTAAGAGATGGGGGATGCCCAGAAGGATCCAGGAGTCCTTGAGGCTGCTGATGCCAGCCACACCTCCACACCCCCGGCTCGGCCCCCGGCCGTCCGGGAGATGGGCTCCAAAGGGGCCAGGCCCAGTGACGAGGGCAGCCCAGACGCCCTGCCCGCCCGTGCCACACGCCCCCCTGCTGCCCCACGGCACGGCCATCGAGTTCTGCCCCCTGGAGACTCCCTTCGTGGCCCCCGAGGGCCGGGAGCTGCTGGAGAGGCATGTCCTGAGGATGCGGCTGCAGCACGAATGGGGCCTGCCAGGCCTGGTGCGGCGATCGCTGAGGTGTTTCATGCCACCCCCGCCCACGCGCCCCAGGCCCAAGGGGAGCGTCCGGCCGGCAGCCATGGAGCTCCGTGTCAGCAGCGGGGCCCCTCCCATCCCTCTGGCCACCAAGAGGGAGCTGGAAGCCCACATCCGGCGCAGGGTGGCCGAGAGGAGGTGGGGGCTCCCCAGGAGGGTGCAGGAGTCCCTGCGGGGCTTCATGTCCCCCACGACCGCAGCTCTGGGGACACATCCAGACACGCGAGGCAGAAGGGCCAGCCGGGACACGTGCCACCAGCTGCTGGAGAGACATGTGACCAGGAAAAACATAGAGATCCGCCTGGGCCTGATCCCCCGCAGGGCCCAACACTCGCAGGAAGCCGCCCGCCAGGCGGGAAAGCTCCCCTTGCCCCGGCTGATTCAGCCGGGCCAGAGATCCCTGGAGCAGCGGCCCCGGGAGCTGTTCTTCCTGGAGCAGGCGACCTCAGATCACCTGGAGCTCAACCTTCTCCACAAGCACCTGAGCTTCAGGTGGGGGCTGCCCACGCTCTACCGACAGTCCCTGGCCAAGCTGTTCCACGCAGGCCCCTCGCCCGCCCCGCCGCCCTCCAGCTCCCGCGCAGCTGGGACCGAGTTCACGGAGCAGGAGCTGCCCTTCCTCCCACCGGGAGCCCGGGAGGAGCTGGAGCTGCACGTCAGGAAGAAGAGGCTGCAGCACGAGTGGGGGCTGCCTCTCATCGTCCAGAAATCCATGCGGGGCCTGATGGCGGCTCCCCCCCGCCCCGGCCAGCCCAAGGCCCCTCCGCCGGCCGACGGGGACGTGGCCGTTCTCCAGGCCGAGCTGTCCTTCCTCAGCGAGGGCAGCAGACGAGAGCTGGAGCTCAGCCTCCGCAAGAGACTCATGCACCGGCGCTGGGGGCTGCCCAGGAGGATCCAGGAGTCGGTGCGGCTGCTCCGACATACCTCAGCGCGTGCGGAGCTTGAGCCCCACAGCCCCGTGGAAAAGGATGCACGGGGGCCTTTCCTCCTGCCCTGGCACAAGAGCACCGTGCACCTGGAGCGGGGCGTGGGCAAAGCCAGGAGAGTGGTCGCTGCTCCCCGCCCGCGGCTCAGCCTGGGACGTGACGCTCAGGAGCGGCTGCAGCTCCACGTGGCAAAGAAATGTGTGGAGACCCGGCTGGGGGCCATCCCCGCTGCAGTGAGACGCTCTTGGCAAAGGCTGCCTCTCGTGTCCCGGCTGCCCCTCCCCAAGCTGATCCCTGCTGGGGACAGGGCCCCGAAAGCCAGGAGCCCCCTGCTGCCCTTCGTGCCCCCGGAGGACGTCTGCCACCTAGAGCTGAATGTGCAGCACAAACATCTCACGGCCCTGTGGGGCCGGGGCAGTCTCTACACCCAGTCCCTCAGCAGGATGGTTCCCAGGGCGCCCCGTGCGCCGGTTCCACCCCGTGAGGCTGAAGTCGAGTTCCGGGCGCGGGAGGCTCTGTTCCTGGGCCCGGAGGCCAGAGAGGCCCTGGAGCTGCACGTCAGGAAGAAAAGGCTGCAGCACGAATGGGGCTTCCCCGCACTCATCCAACGGTCGCTCAGAGCCTTTGTGCCGGAGCCCCCGCTGCCGGGGCCGACCGCAGCCCGCCAGCGCGCCGAGCTGCACGTCCTCGTCCTGGGGCAGCAGCCTTCGCTCATGGACGGGGACACGAGAGGCCGCCTGGAGCGCCACTTCCGGAAGATGACGCTGCAGCGGAGGTGGGGGCTTCCCCGGAGGATCCAGGAGTCCTTGCGGCTGTTCCTGCCACCTGCCCCACCAGGAGCAGAGCCCAGAGGCCAAACCCAGCCCCTGCTCCACGTCTGCCATACACACCGCCAAGGTCCTACAGCCCTCTCCACGGGGCAATCGGGAGAGCTCCAGCCAGGCCCCGGGGAGCCCCTCACCCACCGCTCCCAGCACTGGCATGAAATGGGGGTAAAGGAGGGCAAAGCCAGCTGCCCCGAGGCAGTGCCCCAAGATGCCCTGGGGAGCAGCAGCAGGAGAAGCCAGGAGACCTCCCAGACAAGTGATGGGGAAGGGTCCCCCGGCTCCCCACGCCGCTTCCCAGAGGACAAGGCAGAGCTGGAA
>NW_020692256.1:0-5480 GCF_002925995.2 Terrapene triunguis
GAGTGTCCGGCTCAGAGGGGCTTACCATGCTGCTTCCTCCCGCCTCCTCCCTCTCCCAGAGCCTCTGCGCGCCGCGTCCAGAAGCGGCCCTGGACAGACCTAAAGCAGCGTGGCTCCACGGGACTTGAGCTCCCGCCACTCGGCCGCAGCTCACAACCCCGCCCCCTTACCACGCGGCTCCGAGTGGGAGGAGCTCAGGCCCCAGCGGAGCCACGCCGCTTTAGCTCTGTCCCGGGCCGCTCCTGGACACGGCGCGCTGAGGTGATGGGGGATGTGGGAAGGCGGAGGCGGAGGGGAGCCTCCGACATTCTCATGGGGGCCCCTGTGGGGCCCGGGGCCTGGGGCAAATTGCTCCACTTGCCACCCGCTCTGGGCAACCCTGCCAGGGCTACAGTGCTGTGGTGTCAGTGCAGACACCCTGGTCAATTACAGCACTGTAATTGGCCTCCGGGAGGTGTCCCACAATGTCTGTTCTCGCCTCTCTGGTCATAGGTTTGAACTCTACTGCCCTGCCCTCAGGTGACCAACCATGAGCCCCATCCCTTAAATTCCTTGGGAATTTCCAGTTTGCTCGGTGACACGTGCAGTGGTCTCAGCGCATCTTTCCAGGTGACCATACCTGCTCCACACACTAGGCGATCCCCCGCTTTGAGCAATGCCGAGCTGCTGGACCTCATTAGGCTGTCCAATCCCAGCTGCGCTCCAGCCATAGGAATTATGATATCTATGGACAGATTTCACGATGCATGATAGAAAGGGGCCATGACCGGGACACATTGCAGTGCAGGATCAAAGTGAAGGAGCTGTGGAACGCCTACCACAAGGCACGGGAGGCAAACTGCCGCTCCGGTGCTGAGCCCATGAGCTGCCGGTTCTACAAAGAGCTGGACATGATACTTGGTGGCGAGCCCACCTCCACTGCAAAGGCTAGTGTGGAAACTTCGATGGCTCGCGTGCCAGTGGAGAGTGGACTGAGCCAGGAGGAGGAAATCTTGGACGAGGATGTGGAGGGGGAGGGAGACCCAGAGGCAGAGGACGACTCGGAAGTCAGAGATGCATGCAGCCAGGAGCTCTTCTCTACCCTGGAGGAGGCTAGCCAGTCACAGCTGTTGGAGATTGGTGAAGCGCAAACAGGAGAGGAGGCCCCTGGTAAGTGGCTTTGATTTTGTGAATCACTGAAGCGAGTTGTTGGGGGCAGGAGGGTTGCAGAAAGCAGGCTTGTGTCCGTATGATGCGCGTACCATCACATGCCTAGTCTGAGTGGTGGAAGAGGGTGTTGATTGACTCCCTCATTTCATGGGAATCTGCCTCAGAGATCTCCACAAAACTCTCATGGAGATACTGGGCAATCTGCTGCCGCAGGTTCTTTGGCAGAGCTGCTTTGTTTCTTGCCCCATTTAAGGGTAACTTTCCCATGCCACTCTGCCATCACTGGGTGGGGGGACCATTGTTGCACACAGGCGAGCTGCATAAGGGCCAGGGTGGAAGCCGCAGTCTTGGAGAAGACCCTCCCTTGATTCCCTGCTCACTCTCAGCAGTGAGATATCTTCCATAATGAACGCAGCCTGTGGAAAATGTGGGGACAGTGGTGATTAGAAGGCCACCCCTACAGTGCTGGCTCTCCTCAAGAGCCACATGCCCAGTGTACAGTACGGTTCTGAAATACTGATTTCCCCTGCCCCTGCTGTTATTCACCATTTTGGGGATCTTGTGGCTCATGTGTGCTTGCCTGGGTTCAGTCAGTGACAGGTATGTGAATAGTGGCTGTGTTTTAAATCCCTGAATCAGTGGTCTCTGTGTTGCAAACAATACTGCTTCTGTAAAATGTTGCATTTTGGCTTCACAAATATGACCTTGGGAGCCCAGCCTCCCTCTTTGTTATCACCAGCTGAAAGGCTGCTCAGAATTAGAAAGTGGCCACGAAGAACTAAAGAGGACTTTCTGCATGATGTCATGTTGCACTCTGTGGCCGAAAAACAAGAATTGAAGGAGTGGCGGGACAGCGAGAAGAGGGACCGAAAGGAGACCGCGGCGCGCCAGAACAAAGCCACGGAGCGGCTCTTAAACGTTATGAAGTACCAAGTGGACACACTCCAGGCACTACTAGCACTGCAAACCAAGCAGCTCCGCGCCCACCCTCCCCTGCAGCCACTGTCACAAAACGCTTTCCCATGCGTCCCCCAGACACTGCTAACACACTCTTATCAACTTCCTGGCTCCAGTCGGTACCTGCTGCATTCCACTCCTGCCCCATCACAGTCCAGCCCTGTGGACTCCGAATACCCACTGCACTTAACACCCGTCCCTCTGCAGTTTAGCCCTGCTGAATTACAGTACTCGCTGCACTGTACTCCAAAGGACAAGGTTGCATATGATACCTGGACATACACAAATCTTTAACCATCCCAGGACCCCACCTCCTCCAGGGACCCCTCCTTCCCCCATCCCCCACAGTGCTGATGTGTTTTTTTGTTTGTCTCTCTCCTCCGGTTGTTGTTTTTTAATAAAAAGAATTGTTTTGGTTTGAAAGCAATCTTTCTTCTATTAATTGAAAGTAAACAGAGCCCTGCAAAGCAACAGGCAATTTTCTTAAATCGTCATAGTGCATCGTCTGCACCAATCACAATTCTCCTCCTAGCATTACAATCACTGCACTCCTGAGCATAGCAACAAATATTGGTGGCTTTCAGCTTCACATTGCTGCCTCAAGGCATCCCTGATCCTTTTGGCCCCGCGCTGCATCCCTCTAATAGCCCTGGTCTCTGGCTGTTCAAATTCAGCCTCCAGGTGCTGAGCCTCAGTGGTCCAGCCCTGAGTGAAGCTTTCACCCTTCCCTTCACAAATATTATAGAGCATGGAACATGCGGCTATAAGCATAGGAATATTGTCATCAGCCAGGTCCAGCTTCCCATAGAGGCAGCACCGGTGGGTCTTTAAACGGCCAAAAGCACACACAACAGTCATTCTGCACTTGCTCAGCCTGTTGTTGAACCGCTCCTTGCTGCTGTCAAAGTTGCCCGTGTAAAGCCATGGCATTAAGGGGTAGGCTGGGTCTCCCAGGATCACAATGAGCATTTTGACTTCCCCTACAGTGATCTTCTGGTCTGGGAAGAAAGTCCCTGCTTCCAGTTTCCTGAACAGGCCAATGTTCCGAAAGATGCGTGCGTCAGGCACCTTTCCGGACCAGCCTGCGTTAATGTCCATGAAACGCCCACAGTGATCCACAAGCACTGGAGAAACATAGAGAAATACCTCTTCCAATTAATGTACTCGGTGGCTAGGTGGTCTGATGCCAGAATTGGAATATGCGTGCCATTTATCGCCCCTCCGCAGTTAGGGAAGCCCATTTGTGCAAAGCCATCCACAATGTCATGCACGTTGCCCAGAGTCATGGTCTTTCGGAGCAGGATGCTATTAATGGCCCTGCACACTTCCATCAAAATGAGTCCAATGGTTGACTTTCCCACTCCGAACTGGTTAGCGACCGATCGGTAGCAGTCTGGAGTACCCAGCTTCCACAGTGCAATCACCATGCGCTTCTCCAATAACAGGGCAGCTCTCATTCTCGTGTCCTTGTACTGCAGGGCTGGGGTGAGCTCATCACACAGTCCCATGAATGTGGCTTTCCTCATCTGAAAGTTCTGCAGCCACCGCTCGTCATCCCAGCCGTGCATGACAATGTGATCCCACCACTCAGTGCTTGTTTCCCGAGTGGCGTTCCACTGTAGTCAGCACCTCTGTGAATGCCACAAGCAGATCAATGTCGAACTTGCTTTTGCGAACAGGGGCTGCTAACAGGGAGTTTCGCAAGGGAGTTTGGAAGGGGAGTGCGAAGGGGCGAGGGTCCCTTGCCGGTTCTATCTGTTTTCCCTTTATTCCCCTTAAAACTTTAAACTTCTTGCTTAAACAACCCTTTTAGCGGACAGGGGGCTGCAGACGGGAGTTTGACAGAGGGAGGCTTACGATGGTTAGGAAGACCCGCAACACCTGTGCCAGCACTGCTTCTGTCTCCTCCACCTGCGCCTGTAGCCAGACAGAGCGCCTGAGCATGGATGCTTCTACCCAGATACTGGTGTGGTTTTGCAGAGACTGTAACTTGCAATTTCCACTTACTGATATCCAGGCTGGGGGGACCATCCAATGTGAAAGGTGCCTGCTGGTGGAATCTCTCAGGCAGCAGGTGGGAGAGCTACAGGAGGAGGTGGCTAGGTTGAGAAGCATCCGAATCCACGAGCAATTCCTGGACAGTGTCCATGTGGAGACAGCTGAGGTAGCTGTCCCAGGACACAGGACTGCTGATACACCACTGGTGGAGGAGGAGATGGCTCAGGGTGGACACTGGCAGCTGGTTACTTCTGGCAGCAGGCAGTGCTCCACCCCTGCTCCAAACCCTCCCGCTGTGGTAATAGGTAACCGTTATGCTCTTCTTGATACAGGAAAGAAGGCATCACCCCCTACAGTAAAGGAGGAGAAGCCTCGTACCCTTAAGGCTGGGAGGTCTGCTGCCACCACTGCGAATAGGAAACGTAGGGTAGTGGTGGTCGGAGACTCTCTGCTGAGGGGGACGGAGGCGCCCATCTGTCGCCCTGACATTTCATCTCGGGAGGTATGCTGCCTGCCGGGAGCCCGTATCCGAGACGTTACGGAGGCATTGTCGAGGATTATCCAGCCCTCTGACTACTACCCCATGCTACTCATCCATGTGGGCACAAATGATACTGCGCGGTGTGACACTGAGCGGATCAAGAGTGACTACAGGGCTCTGGGAGTACGGGTGAAGGAGTTTGGAGCGCAGGTGGTATTCTCTTCGATTCTTCCTGTCAAAGGTAGGGGCCCGGGCAGAGACAGATGCATCATGGAGGTGAATGCCTGGCTGCGAAGATGGTGTCGCCAGGAGGGCTTTGGCTTCCTAGACCACGGGATGCTATTTGAGGAAGGACTGCTAGGCAGAGATGGCGTTCACCTTTCGAGGAGGGGAAAGACCCTATTTGGACACAGACTGGCTAACCTAGTGAGGAGGGCTTTAAACTAGGTTCGATGGGGACAGGTGAGCAAAGCCCGCAGGTAAGTGGGGAACATGGAGACCTGGGAGATGGGTCGGAAACGAGAGGGAGTATGGGCTATATTGGCAGAGAGAAAGGAGGGTCAGGACAAAACTGGGAGGAAAGATCAAACCAGTATCTTAGATGCCTATATACAAATGCGAGAAGTATGGGTAATAAGCAGGAAGAACTGGAAGTGCTAATAAATAAATACAACTATGACATTGTTGGCATCACTGAAACTTGGTGGGATAATACACATGATTGGAATGTTGGTGTGGATGGATACAGCTTGCTCAGGAAGGATAGACAGGGGAGAAAGGGAGGAGGTGTTGCCTTATATATTAAAAATGTACACACTTGGACTGAGGTAGAGATGGACATAGGAGATGGAAGTGTTGAGAGTCTCTGGGTTAGGCTAAAAGGGGTAAAAAACAA
>NW_020692257.1:0-7996 GCF_002925995.2 Terrapene triunguis
GGGGAGTGGTTGGATAGGCGTGGGAGTGGATAAGGGTCGGGGCAGTCAGGGGACAGGTAGGGGGTAGGGTCCTAGGGGGGCAGCCAGGGGATAAGGAGCAGGGAGGCTTAGATAGGGGGTGGGGTCCTGGGGGGCAGTTAGGGGTAGGGGTCCCAGTAGGGGGTAGTCAGGGGACAAGGAGCGGGGGGGTTGGGGGTTCTGAGGGTGGCAGTCAGGGGGCAGGAAGTAGGAGGGAGTGGATCGGGCGGGGCTAGGGCGGGGCTCCCTGGGTGCACACCCTAATGAAATGGGCTGCGCACGCCTATGATTGTAACGAGACCTGCATCCAGAAGAGATGACATTGTTGATGCACGTATGTCTAGCGTTCCAAAGACATTTACTGAAATAATTTGCATTAATTTTAATTTCATCAAAATAATTTACTTGTAATATTTGATTTTGATATTGGAAGATTGTTCATCATGGCTGAATAAGAAAAGATCTCTATTGTCTGGCGTGCAAAATCTATTTTAATTATTTATGTCCTATTTTCTTAAGCAATTTTGCTTCGGAACTGAACTGTTTCATAACATTTACACATGTACAAGGGATGTTAACCCTGCTATCCAGATGTGATTAGCCATTCAATTTAGAGAGAATTCCAAAAAGCCTGCACAGGGCTTGCAAAGTTCACAAAATATAATTTACAATCCCATTTTGTTTGGGGAGAAAAAATGTTGGCTGGGGAAATTCAATAGGTTGTAGAGTTTGTATTGTCATTCCCTGTGTAAGGAAGCAAAAGGGCAGCACCAATGAAATCAACATCACTTTTTGTGAATGTGATCTATGGTATCAGGCAGATAAGCCAAATATCAATAAGGGATAAGTTAACCAGTTTGGATTTAATAAAATACAAACCAGGCTTTAGTCCAAAGTTCTATTTTGGTCTAAACTTAAGTCTTTCAAGGTTCAGAAAAGTATGGTTAATATTATTGTTATTGTTCTACTATTCGTCCACCTCCACAATTCCTGGTTGCTACAAGAAGCATACGTACCTAATCACAAAAAAATAATTTTGGTTGTATCTTTGGCATAGTCAAAATCAGAGAGCACTGCAAACCATGAAAGGAAGCCTGATCTTGTGAAAATTTCAAACTGATTTTTAGACCAAATTGGTTGTAATAAGTTCAGATGGATGTGATTTATGTTTATCTGAAAGGAATCTCTTGAATATTGCCTATGACTAGTGTGTATACAACTTTATTTGTTCATTACATAACTAAATATAGAAGGGGAATGAATGGTCTCTTCCTGAGACTTATAAGAACATGAGAATGGCCATACTGGGTCAAGCCAACGGTCCATATAGCCCAGTATCCTATCTTCTGACAGTGACTGGTACCAGATGCTTCAGAGGGAAAGAACAGTACAAGGCAACTATTGAGTGATTTATCCCCTGTTCTCCAGTCCCAGTTTCTGACCGTCAGAGGTTTAGGAACACCCAGACCATGGGGTTACATCCCTGATCATCTTAGCTAATAGCCATTGATGAACCTATCCTCCATAGACTTGTCTAAATCTTTTTTGAATCTAGTTATACTTTTGGCCTTCACAAAACATTTTGGCAATGGGTTCCACAGGTTAACTGTGCATTGTGTGAGGAAATACTTCCATATGTTTGTTTGAAACCTACTGCCTATTAATTTAATTGAGTAACCCCTGGGTTTTTTTGAGATGAGGTGACCAGAAATGCACACAGTATTCAAGGTGTGGGCATACCATGGATTTATATAGTTTTCTGTCTTATTATCTATCCCTTTCCTGACGGTCCCTAACATTTTGTTTGCTTTTTTTGACTGATGCTGCACATTGAGCATATGTTTTCAGAGAATTATACATGATGAGTTCAAGATCTTTTTTGAATGGTAACAGCTAATTTAGAATCCATCATTTTGTATGTATAGTTGGGATTATGTTTTCTTATGTGCATTTCCTATGTTTAGCAAAGGAGGTTTAGGTTGGACATTAGGAAATCTTCCTGTCAGGATGATTAAGCACTGGAATAAATTGCCTAGGAAGGTTCTAATCTCCATCACTGGAGATTTTTAAGAGCAGGTTAGACAAACACCTGTCAGGGATTGTCTAGATAATACTTACCCCTGCCATGAGTGCAGGGGACTGGACTAGATGACCTCTCAAGGTCACTTCCAGTCCTATGATTCTATGATTACTTTGCATTTATAAACATTGATTTTGTCTGACATTTTGTTGCCTACTCACCCAATTTTGTGAGTTTTATAACTCTTCACAGTCTGCCTTGGACTTAACTATCTTGAATAATTTTGTATTGTCTTCAAACTTTGGCACCTCACTGTTTACCCCTTTTTCCATATGATTTATGAACATGTTGAACAGCACAGATCCCAGTACAGATCCTTGGAGGACCCCGCAATTTACCTCTCCCAACTGTGAAAACTCATGATTTTACCCAACATTTTGTATCCTATTTTTTTTAGCCAGTTACTGATCCTAAGCCTCCTCTAATGGCACCTCAATTTGGGGCATTTCCTCAGATTTGTCACCTCCAAAAGAATGGCTGAGATGTGGGAATCTCCTGCACATCCTCTGCAGTGAAGACTAATGAAAAGAAAATAATTTAGTTAATCTGCAACAGCCTTGTCTTACTGAATGCTCCTTTAGCACTTCAGTCATTCCCTGGCCCCACTGATTTTTTGGTAGACTTCCACTTCTGATGTACTTACAAAAAACTTTGCTTTTTGTCTTTTCCTAGTTGCTTTTCAATTTTTTTTTGGCCTGGATGATTATACTTTTACATTTGACTTGCCAGAGTTTGTTCTTTTCTATTTTCCTCAGTAGGCTTTGACTTCCAGGTTTAAAAGAACGTCTTTTTGCCTTTAACCACCTTTTCTATGTTATTTAGCCATGATGGCATTTTTTTGGTACTCTGTATTATTTTTAATTTGGAGTATACATTTAGTTTGAGACTCTATTAGAGTTTTTATAAAAGTATCCATGCAGCTTACAGGCACTTCACTTCTATTACTGTTCCTTTCAATTTCTGTTTAATTAGCTTCCTCATTTTTGTGAAGTTCCCCTTTTTGCTATTGTGGTCAGTTTCTTTGGTATTTTCTCCCCTACAGGAATGTTATATTTAATTAACTTATGATTTCTATTACCGAGAAGTTCAGCTATCTTCATCTCTTAGACCAGATCCTGTGTGCCACTTGGGACTAAATCAAGAATTTCCTCTCCCCTTATGGAACTCCAAAAACAGTCATTAGTGGTGTTTCCATTGATAGAAATATCATTGTCAAAGGACAAAGATGCTGAAAACCATAGTCCTCTGATGGGACAAGAAATAATATTGTATTTGATTCTAGCACTTTTTGAAACCAAAAATAAGCCTATTTAAAGGAAATTCACAATAAAAACTTATCTGATTTCTTTAAAAAAAACCTTTTTATATGTCAAAGTTATAATAAAATCGTAACATCCTACATTGTATATTAGTTATTCATTGTCAGGTTAATATTCAAAAAGCCTGGCTAAAGATTCTGACTTGCTAGCTAGGGAATCTTCCTCTTCTGAGTATGCTAAAAAGGGCGACCAACTTTCTAAGTGCCTATCCTCTTTTTGGCACTTTTCTTATGTATGTACGTGGTGCAAAAGTTTTTCCATTAAAAGGACAGTCCATATTTTATTATACCACAATTCCATAGGAGGAGAAGTCAAATTTTTCCAATAAAGTGCAATACAAAATCTTGCTGCTAACAATAAAAAAGAAATGATGTTGTCATTGTTTAAAATGAAGGTCCTTTACTGGAGCATTAAGTAAGCAGGTCAGGCAACCTCTAGGAAGATCCCTTGTCATTTTGTCATAAGATGAATTTCTTTAATAAGTTCCTCCCCAGACAGTCTAATTCCTGGGCACAATCACCACAAGTGCAAGCATAGCCCCTTTACCCTGCAATCTCTCCAACCTCTGTAGTAGCAAAACTATTATAAATCTTTACTGGAGTCAGATTCCATCTGTACAGTAATTTATATATATAAAAAAATCTTTATGAGCTACAGAATTGAAGATGCATTTCCCCTTTCCTACACAGAGACCTGCTCATCCAGATCAATTTTTTTGTCCAAGTCCTTCTCCCATCCTCTCATCTAGGTTGTTTTTTTAGCCACATTTTTTTTCTAATCAAAACTGTATATGCATCTTAGACATTAAAAATTTTGTTCCTGCTCTCTCCTGCGTCAACTCCTCAAATGTGGTTAAAGGTCTAAATAGAGTTGCCTTGTCTCCAGGTTTCTCAATTAAATGCTTGACTTGTATTGAAAATGTGGGATCTTTATATTATTTATGTTATTACATATCTTTTGGTATGATTTCAAATCAGGACATAGGAACAGCTGTCCAAATTGAATAATCTCAGCTCTTACTCACAATGAATAGTCACGTAGATATTTCTTAGGGATAAATTCCTGATTATTAATGGAAGAAGCTAAGGAAGAAGGCCTCGGTAACAGGAACTAAAAAGAAGTCCAAAGATTCTAAGGTGTCTGGCTGAATGGATGATTTTTTTAAATTTTAGGTGACCTAAATTTCTTTTTAATCCATCAATTACTATAAATTTGGGCTCCAGTCTTGTTAGAATTTTACCCAGTGTTTGTGTGGTCTATTGTTAACCCAACTGATCACATATTTTAATTGTGATGCATAATAATAAAACAGATTAGGGAAAGCTAATCCACTCCACTTTGTATGCTTACATATAACTTTAGAACCCACTCTTTGTCTTTTATGTTTCCAATTTTAATAGCGCATTCCATCATGTTTTTAATGTGATATCAGGGATACCTACCAGGATGCACTGAAACAAAAATAATAACCCTGGGAGAACATTCTTCTTTACCAAGGCTACCCTACTAGCTAAGTACACTGGTCTACAATTTTTGAGAAGTCGTCTGCTTCAGAGATAAAATGTGCTATTTATTACGTATTTTGATGTGCTGAATTCAAATATGACAATTAAAACAACTGATTGGCTACTGTTTCTAAGATATTTAAGTTTTTACATTTTATGTCTATGTATATTGTGTAGATAGTAGAGTTTAATCATAAATTGTAAACCTAGGTCTTTTCATGTGTTTATGGTTGCTTTACATGATAATATTTCACCTGTCCTGTTTATGTAACACTTTAAAAATCAGCAAAAGGGTTATATAAATAAAATTTATTATGAAACAAAAGGCAAAAAACTATTATGTACATAGTTTAGTCCTATTCAGTGTCCACTCGGCGCTTCTTGGCTTGTCTCTTGTATTCATTAAATGGAGCATCTCTTGTCACTGTCCAGCAATAGTCTGCAAGCATTGATGGGCTCCATTTGCCTTGATAGCGTTTCTCCATTGTTGCAATGTCCTGGTGAAATCGCTCGCCGTGCTCGTCGCTCACTGCTCCGCAGTTCGGTGGAAAAAAATCTAGATGAGAGTGCAAAAAATGTATCTTTAGTGACATGTTGCAACCAAGGCTTTTGTATGCCTTGAGGAGGTTTTCCACCAACAACTTGTAGTTGTCTGCCTTGTTGTTTCCGAGAAAATTTATTGCACTAACTGGAAGGCTTTCCATGCCGTCTTTTCCTTGCCACGCAGTGCATGGTCAAATGCATCATCTCGAAGATATTCACGAATCTGAGGACCAATGAAGACACCTTCCTTTATCTTAGCTTCACTTAACCTTGGAAATTTTCCACGGAGGTACTTGAAAGCTGCTTGTGTTTTGTTAATGGCCTTGACAAAGTTCTTCATCAGACCCAGCTTGATGTGTAAGGGTGGTAACAAAATCTTCCTTGATTCAACAAGTGGTGGATGCTGAACACTTTTCCTCCCAGGCTCCAATGACTGTCGGAGTGGCCAATCTTTCTTGATGTAGTGGGAATCTCTTGCACGACTATCCCATTCGCAGAGAAAACAGCAGTACTTTGTGTATCCAGTCTGCAGACCAAGCAAGAGAGCAACAACCTTCAAATCGCCACAAAGCTGCCACTGATGTTGGTCATAGTTTATGCACCTCAAAAGTTGTTTCATGTTGTCATAGGTTTCCTTCATATGGACTGCATGACCAACTGGAATTGATGGCAAAACATTGCCATTATGCAGTAAAACAGCTTTAAGACTCGTCTTTGATGAATCAATGAACAGTCTCCACTCATCTGGATCGTGAGCGATGTTGAGGGCTGCCATCACACCATCGATGTTGTTGCAGGCTACAAGATCACCTTCCATGAAGAAGAATGGGACAAGATCCTTTTGACGGTCATGGAACACAGAAACCCTAACATCACCTGCCAGGAGATTCCACTGCTGTAGTCTGGAGCCCAACAGCTCTGCCTTACTCTTGGGTAGTTCCAAATCCCTGACAAGGTCATTCAGTTCACCTTGTGTTATGAGGTGTGGTTCAGAGGAGGAGGATGGGAGAAAATGTGGGTCCTGTGACATTGATGGTTCAGGACCAGAAGTTTCATCCTCTTCCTCGTCTGACTCAAGTGAGAATGATTCTGGTGCATCAGGAACCGGCAGTCCTTCTCCGTGGGGTACTGGGCGTATAGCTGATGGAATGTTTGGATAATGCACAGTCCACTTTTTCTTCTTTGACATACCTTTCCCAACTGGAGGCACCATGCAGAAGTAACAATTGCTGGTATGATCTGTTGGCTCTCTCCAAATCATTGGCACTGCAAAAGGCATAGATTTCCTTTTCCTGTTCAGCCACTGGCCAAGATTTGTTGCACAAGTGTTGCAGCATATGTGTGGGGCCCACCTCTTGTCCTGATCTCCAATTTTGCAGCCAAAATAAAGGCGATAGGCTTTCTTAACCATAGTGGTTATACTGCGCTTTTGTGATGCAAAAGTCACTTCACCACAAACATAGCAGAAGTTATCTGCACTGTTTACACAAGTACGAGGCATCTCTGCTCACTTTGGCTAAACAGAAATGTGTCCCTTTGCAAAATCAAACACTGACAAATAAGAGAGCACGACACTGTATGATTTCTAGAGCTGATATAGGTCAATTTGTTCAGCAGAGTGATGTAAGTTTCGTTATGATTGCATCATCCATGACTTCTAGGAATAACATGATGCAATTCATATCATGTATGACGCAATACCAGCTTCAGATTGCATCATTCATTGTTTTGCCTAAAAAGCAAGTACTGTCCAAACCCAGTCATAGATTTATTCATAGATCCAGTCAAAGATGTATTTTAGTCATTTCTGGTTTAAATTGACATCCCTTCCCTTTATAACTCACTTATCCTCCGCCATTCCCAAGTCAAGGGTCGTATATACTGACCCAATAGCATATCTTGAAAACTAGAGCCAATCAACAATTTTAAGCATCATTTTTGTTCTCAGTGACCCAGAATTAGTAAAGTTTGACTACATTTATTTCAGAAGCATTTTGGCTGTACAGCAGTGGTATCAGAGGGGTAGCCATGTTAGTCTGGATCTGTAAAAAGCAACAGAGTCCTGTGGCACCTTATAGACTACCAGACGTATTGGAGCATAAGCTTTCATGGGTGAATACCCACTTCATCTGACGAAGTGGGTATTCACCCACGAAAGTTTATGCTCCAATATGTCTGTTAGTCTATAAAGTGCCACAGGACTCCTACTAGCTAAGAAATTTTATATTTGTTCTATTCCTCCAACTCTATTACTATTTCATTCCACAGTGAAAGGTAATTTGCCTTAAACACATTTTTATGTTTCTCCACAATATTTACTCCTAAATATGTTAAAGATTTCCATTTAAATTTATGTAGCTGCTAACAATTTGTTTTGACACTTTTGGGAATATTCATTCCTAGAATTTCAGATATAACATAAAAAGAACAGGAGTACTTGTGGCACCTTAGAGACTAACAAATTTATTTGAGCATAAGCTTTCATGGGCTACAGCCCACTGCATCCGATGAAGTGGGCTGTAGCCCATGAA
>NW_020692258.1:0-2789 GCF_002925995.2 Terrapene triunguis
TGCAACACTTGGGAGTTGTATGGTCAAAAAGTAAAGAGAACCTTGAGTACACTGCTTCTGCATCAGTCAGTGACTAAGGCCTGGTCTACACTAGGAGTTTATGTCGAATTTAGCACCGTTACATCGAATTAAGTATGCACCCGTCCACACCATGAAGCTATTTAGTTCGACATTGAGGTCTCTTAAATTCGACTTCTGTACTCCTCCCCAACGAGGGGAGTAGCGCTAAATTCGACGTGGCCATGTCGAATTAGGCTAGGTGTGGATGGAAATCGACGGTAATAGCTCCGGGAGCTATCCCACAGTGCGCCACTCTGTTGACGCCCTGGACAGCAGTCCGAGCTCGGATGCTCTGACCAGCCACACAGGAAAAGCCCTGGGAAAATTTGAATTCCTTTTCTTGTCTGGGCAGTTTGAATCTCATTTCCTGTTTGGACATCGTGGCGAGCTCAGCAGCACTGGCAACGATGCAGAGCTCTCCAGCAGAGATGGCCATGCAATCTCAGAATAGAAAGAGGGCCCCAGCACGGACTGATCAGGAAGTCTTGGATCTGATCGCTGTGTGGGGCGATGAGTCCGTGCTTTCCGAGCTGCGATCGAAAAGACGGAATGCAAAGATCTACGAGAAGATCTCTAAAGCCATGGCAGAGAGAGGATACAGCCGGGATGCAACGCAGTGCCGCGTGAAAATCAAGGAGCTGAGACAAGGCTACCAGAAGACCAAAGAGGCAAACGGACGCTCCGGATCCCAGCCCCACAGATCCCGTTTCTACGAGGCACTGCATTCCATCCTAGGTGCGGCCGCCACCACTACCCCACCACTGACCGTGGACTCTAAGGATGGGATATTGTCGACAGCCGCTTCCTCGGACATGGTAGTGGACGGGGAAGATGAGGAAGGAGATGAGGAGGACGAGGCAGTCGACAGCGCTTACAACGCTGATTTCCCCGACAGCCAGGATCTCTTCATCACCCTTACAGAGATCCCCTACCAACCGTCCCCAGCCGTTAACCCGGACACAGAATCAGAGGAAGGATCAGGCAGTAAGTGTTTTAAACATCTAAACATTTATTTTTAACAGAACAGGAATATTAACAATAATAAGAATGGGTTTTTCATGATTAGTTTGCCCTAGGCGCTTAACGTTTCAGTCCTTGGCAGTGCAACTACTGAAAAAAAATCTAACAATGTCCGGTTTAGCATGATTGTTCTGCCTTAGCCGCTCTACTGTTTAGTCCCTGCCAGTGCAGCTACAGTAAAATGCAGTCTATATGTCCTGGGATAGAGCTGAAATCCTCCAGGGACATCTCCACGAAGCTCTCCTGGAGGTAATTGGAAAGCCTTTGCATGAGGTTCCTTGGGAGAGCGGCCTTATTGAGTCCTCCGTAGAAGGAAACGTTTCCGCGCCAGGAGACAAGCAAGTACTCGGGAATCATTGCCTTGCAGAGCATGGCGGCATACGGCCCTGGTCTTTGCAGGCTTTCCCGAAGCATCCTTTCTTTCTCTGTCTCTGAAATCCTCATCAGAGTGATGTCGCTCATGGTGAACTGCTTTGAATTAGGTAGGGGAATGTTAGTATTGGGACTGCTTGCCTGTTCCTTTACAGAACTGTAACCGGCGGCTTACAGCCACGCGGTGGAGGCGGGAGGGGGCAGCATACAGGGATCTTTCCCTGGGACAGCCGCGAGGGGGTGGGACAGGGGCAGAGTTCATGCTTGCCGGATTGCTGGCAGCAGGGACTGGCATTGCTTTCAACGTGAAAGGAGGCCAGTGCTATTATTAAAGTTTTAAGCAGCCACAAGTCTATGGCTTACCATGTTGGCCTGCTACACAAATTCCGGTGTCCTGCCCCGCTTCTCTGATCTGCACTGCAAGACCCCAGGCACTGAATGCGAAGGCCGAAAATTCGACCTTGTCCTGAGTGTGCATGTGACAGGTGCTGTGCATGGTCTAGTTCACAGAGAAAGAGTATGTTCTTTGTTCACCCAAAAATTTATCTTTCTGAGGAATTCACTCCCTTTTTCCCATCCCACAGCTGCGACTGTCTCCCGACCTAGCCTGGCATCATACTCCCAGAGGCTAGCGCAGATTAGGCATAGGAAGAAGAGGACACGGGAGGACATGTTCTCGGAACTTATGGGCTGCTCCTGAGCCCAGGCAGCCCAGCAGACCCAGTGGAGGGAGAACTTGTCCCAAATGCACCGATCAGACATGGAACAGTAGGAGAGGTGGCGCCAGGAAGACCAGCAGGCAACTCAAACGCTGCTTGGACTAATGAGGGAGCAAACAGACACGCTCCGGCGCATTGTGGATGTTCTGCAGGACTGGAGGCAGGAGGACAGAGCCCCGCTGCAGTATATCTGTAACCGCCCTCCCCCGCCACCAAGTCCCATACCCCCCTCACCCAAAGTCCCAAGAAGGAGGGGCGGCAGAGTCCGTGAAAACTCTCACTCCACCCCTGCAGACTGCTCAAGTACCAGAAGGCTCTCATTCCCCAAAATTTGAGAAGTCCTTTCCTTCCCGCCTCACCCAAGCCCCCGTCCAGGTTTCATCCCCCAGTTTCCTGTGTAGTTGCTAATAAAAAATATGTTTCTGTTAATTACTGTTTCCATCATGTTCTTTTAGAGGAGAGTCTGTCTGAAGGGGGGAAGGGGGTTGGTAATTGGACAGGACAGTCACCTTTACCAGGGTACAGAGGTGGGGGCAGGTTCAGCAGCAGGGCACACACACATTGCAGTCACTAGTTACCCTGGTCAGTCTGGGAGGTGGTTTTCATGTTCTGTGTGTG
>NW_020692259.1:0-14116 GCF_002925995.2 Terrapene triunguis
GTTATCTCCATACTGATTTATACCTGCCTCTGGAAATTTCCATTACTTGCATCTGATGAAGTGGGCATTCACCCACGAAAGCTTATGCTCCAATACTTCTGTTAGTCTTAAAGGTGCCACAGGACCCTCTGTTGCTTTTTACAGATTCAGACTAACACGGCTATCCCTCTGATACTTGGGAGTTCCAAGTTACTGCATGAGAGAGCTAACAGTGCCAGAGGTGTATGTTTGAATGAGTCAGATGCTATCATTAAGAGAGCTGAGGTATTCTAAAACCTACTAGAGAAGGGGTAAAATGTGCCCTGAATTGCCACTAGCTCTATCTGGAAGATGGTCTTTCACCTCCACCTTCTGCCCTACCCCACAAAGGTTGATGAAAGACCTATCCCATTCAAAACCTTATTTTTTTTTCCTTGTTACAATAGCTGTGACATCACTCACCAGAGAAACTAGGAAGCCTTTAGCTCTCACTTTTTAGGATCTGAGTACAGTATTTTCATATAGTTCTCTAACAACATTTTGAAACACTTTGAGCCATTTTTCTTTGTTCAGAATATTACAAGTTTGTAATATATACAAAACCTGTGCAGATACTAATTTTTAAGCAGAGGAACATTTTTTAATTTGATCAGTTTTTCTCTACAGTTACTATTAGTCAGAAGTAAAGTTTATAGATCTACTAAAAGGTGCAGATGGGTTAAACAAAATGTATCTGTTGAGCAACTCCTGGTATATTCTCTGTTGCATCTGTTTCCATGAGGGGAAATTGTCTGGTGGAAGCTTTGTATTCTGTTGGTGATAATTTTCTAAAAATGGTCTTCTGGCCCACCCTGAACTAAGTGCTCTTTTTCTGTTGGAGCAACCAAACTAAGGCACTCTGGGATACTGTCACATGGTGTTGCTCTCTTCTGGCAGATAAAAATGTAATCCTCTCACAGAAGCTCACGAAGCTTTAAAACGTTATAAACTTCAGAAAGAAGTTCCTTTGTGTTCTAGTTTCTGCTTGAATCGTGTAGGCATCACTAGAATTCCTCCATATCCTATGGATTCAAGCCTACAACCCATACAATCCTTTGCTATCTCCTACTAGAACTTTACACAGAAGTGCTGTGTGTTTTCTTGTATAGGGTGAGGATTCCCTAAAGAATTACGACTTATTTTAGGACTTGCTACCAGTATAGCTTAAGTGGATCACAATGGGTTTTCAGACAAAAACAAGGCAGAGCTTTTTTTTCTTATTTTAGTTTTGAAAGCACCAGTAGTGTCTCAGTTCCGAACTCCTGGGCCTCTGCTTGGTATTCTTTCATCTTCAAATCTTAGGACAGGTCAAACTTTTCTAATTTTTTCCTCCGGTACCCACAGTGTTTATAGTGCACCTCTTACCTCGCTGGGAACTATCACTAAGTCTCTTTTTCTGTATGATTGGAAATGGCCTCTCTATGGAGCCTTTACAAAGCTGGAGTTAACTTTCTGGAAAGATTTCCCTCAAGGCAGAAGCCAGGTTACTGCATGGGTAAATTGATTACCATCCCACAGGATAGTATATGTTCAGGCTACAAGGATCCCCATGTATATACAGTAGATTCTGTGCTTAAAGGGGCTTTCACAGAAGCAAAAAAAAATTGGTGGCAGGTTGCTGTCTGTTCAGTTCATAGTTTATTAGAAAGTGACTCCAATCATCGGTACTGCAGCAGAGATATTTTTGCTTCAGCTTTCAGCATGGCAGCTAGTATAGCAGCAAATAACACTGTCAAATAGACGTATTGAACACAGCTCATTGCCTTCAGATTCCAATTGTAAAAGAATCATTTTTCTGCAAAGTCTTAACAATATAAGAAGTCTGCAATATATTCTTGCAATATAAATTGGAGAACTAGTAGGGTGCCTCCTTTTTTTGCAAGGACTAGTTTCAGAAGGCCTGGTAAAAATGCGCCAGTTGAAGGTCATTTGATTACTGAAATGCCTCATTCTGGTACTTGGCTAAAAATTAATAGATGGATTATTTATATAATTGTATTAGATCATTGTCAAAATGCTATGTCATTGTCAAAAAATTAAACTCCAGTCAGGTGCAAAATATTTTGTCCTGTCCTTGGATCACACTCTGGTTTGCCTGGATATGATGGGAAGGACAGCAGAGAAGGCAGGAAGACTCCCATATTTCCATACAGCCCAAAGGCTCAATATAGAGAAATTCACTGCTCTCTTAGGTTATGTCTACACTACAATTTAAAAACCTGTGGCTGGCCAATGCCTGCTGGCTCGGGCTGCAGGGCTGTTTAATTGCAGTGCATATGCCTGGGCTTGGGCTGGAGCCGAAGCTCCAGGACTGTGCAAGGTGGGAGGGTCCCAGAGCTCAGGCTGCAGCCTGAGCCAGAATGTCTACACCGCAATTAAACAGCCCCATAGCCCGAGCTCCATGAGCCAAGTCATTTGGCACAGGTCAGCCGTGGGTGTCTTACTGCAGTGGTAATCAGGTTTGCAGGGCCCTGACTAGCCACTTTGGTTATGATTGTAGCCGTAAATTTTGGTTCAAAGCAAGAGGTTGTCTTCATATCTTGGGTTATCGTATATCTGAGCTGGGTTCAGAACAGGGCTCTGTCAATATGTTGAATGTTAGAAGAATGTTATGAAGGATTACACTGAATTTAACTATGCTCATATTTATGCTTTCCTCTGGTTCTTTTCTGTATTCCCATTGTGTTCTTTCTTTAGGACAAATCTGAGTTTTCATCTCTCTATTTGTGTTCACCACAGCTTTAAAGTCCTGGCTTCTTTTTTAATAAAAATAATAAATAAATTCTGGAATTTGGAGCGGAGACTCTCAAGTGTTATCTGTAAGGCTATTTGCATCCTTTCCCTCCCCCAACCCCCTTCGACCTTATCAGTATTGATGGGTTAGGTGACATATGACTAAATGAAATTGATCTAAGTCCTTCCCACATTCTTGTAATGCATGAAAGGGGCCATTATTTTTATTGATCTTTAAATATTCCCGAAATAGACTTTTTCCTCTCTATGCAAACCTTTCTTTTAAGGTGCCATTGTTATCTGAGACCCAGGTAGTTGTAGTTTGCCCCCCGCAGACTTCTCTGGAGAAGCAAACGACATGAGAAATACTAATACAACATGAGCCTTCTGGGAGGTTTTACATAGTTAAAATTGGTAATAAAATTGACAAAAGTTGTAGTTAAGTGACACCTTTCCTTTAAGTCCCAATATCATTCAACCTTCCAGGTTGCAGAGTACTTTGAAGGAGTAGTATGGAACTTAAATGTGTCCTGCACATGTTAAATTTTTCTGAGAAGTGATGCTGATCCAAATGGGCAAATGTCAATTCCTACTTGAAACCATTTACATCTGGAGAATAAGTGGACAAAAAACATGCCCTTTCTGAACAAATCTATCTTTGTTTTATGATTAAGAACACGTGAGTCAGACTGTACTTTGCACTCCATAGTCACTCATGGAGACTAATTGAATTGTTCTATTTGCTTTAAGTTTTTGAATGATTTGATTATACTTTAAAGTCTGAGCCACGTGATGGTTATAGTATGGAAGATCGCTGCTCAGACTTCAGTTTCAAGCAATTGTCCAAGAGTGTAGACAATCTTAAAGTAAATAAATAACTTCCCTTAAAAAAATCCAAACAAACTTTTCCTTTCCGCTTCAGATGACTGAGCAGTTCAAGTTGTGATCTTGTTTTAGGGTTTTGACCAGCTGCGAATAGAAGGTTTACTTTGCGATGTGACGCTAGTACCAGGCGATGGTGACGAAGTATTTCCCGTTCACCGAGCTATGATGGCATCAGCTAGTGATTACTTCAAGGCTATGTTCACAGGTAGTGCTTTTGTTTCTGTAATAAATTTGGACTCTTGAGCTGTTTTAAACGTGTCTTCTGTGTCAGATACACTAATAAATGTCTAATATACATACTAGATCAAACACTTTCTTCCACATAATATTACTATCCTAATCATAAAAAATCAAAATCTTTTCATTTAATTGAAATTAAAGTTCAAATGAATTAAATTAGCTTTTTAATTGTGTAAGAATACGTATATTATTAGAGTGAACTCTTTCAAATGTAATTGAAGAACTCATTTTAATTTATCTAATTTCTTAGGTGGAATGAAGGAACAAGATTTAATGTGCATTAAGCTTCATGGTGTGAACAAAATAGGTCTGAAGAAGATTATTGATTTCATTTACACTGCAAAACTTTCTCTTAACATGGACAACCTTCAGGACACTCTAGAAGCAGCCAGTTTTTTGCAGATTTTACCTGTTTTGGACTTCTGTAAAGTGTTTCTGATCTCTGGGGTAAGGTATTTTGATTTGACATTTAGTTTCATGTTTTGACTTTTTTTTAAAAAGCACAGTGATTGTGTAATATCCATAGGCGAGGATTTAAGCATGACACTGGATAACTTGGGTTCGCATACAGTAAGTTCCTCTAGCTTCAAAGGAACCATAAAATTGAATCTTATTTACTGTACCAATCACACTAAGCTTGTGATTTAAATATCATGGCACATTAAAAAATGTAAGACCTTGTTGCAATTTCTAATTTTACTGCATGAACTAGAAAATTATATTCCAGTAAACAATAATCATCATTCATTAGTTGGTTACTGGATTTCTCTCACTGATGCTCATTTTTTATAACATATCATAAGAAAGTTACTTGGTGAATTAATAGTAACATAGTCATTATTGTACAATGAATTATTTGTCGTATTCTTTTTATACTTACATGTTTTGTATATAACATTTTCTTATGGGGGATATGAAGCACATCATTACAGTGGTTGTCACTGAAATCTTTACGGTGTTATCTTGGAGTTGATGAGGTTAGAATAATGTTCTTTATACAAAGTGCAGTATACCCGAATACAAGGAATATGTAGGGGATGCTACAATAATGTTAGTTACGTGAGAAGGTAATTATAAGGATTTTAATGGTGACCATTGTGTATTTCTGCAGTACACTAAAAGAAAAAACTTTTACCTTGAATATATACTTAAGTATTTCACCACAGTGACTTCAATAAGAGGTTTTGTAAGGGACAGAACTCAGTGAGTTAATAGTCTGTTCTCTGCCCATTAACTAATCAGAGGATCATTTTTATAGTTTTTTTTAATATAAAATGTAGACCATATATATGCTCTGTAGATGTAGCGCTTAGCAAAGTTATCCCACTGCTCTCATTTGGTTGAACAGTTTTTTAAAATAAAATCACAGTATCACAAGATGGGGGAGATCTGTGCAAGTATACACAATAATAGATCTGGAGAGACTTAACTTCTGAATCTCTGGAGGTTTTCCCATCACTTAGTTGTGACCTGAAAGAGAGCATAAAAGGGTTTGTCTGCACTAGGAGTATAAGTGGTATTTTTACAATAATTGAACAACTCACACATTTTACAGCACTACTTAGTGCCCAGTGTACATAGACAGACAGGAGCATTTAAAACCCAAGGAGTGGGAAGGATTCTAGAATTGACCATGACAAGTGACCACAGTTTTAAACACTTTTCTTCAGTGTAGCAATATGTCTACAGGTGGAAAAATGAGGTGTCTTGGAAAATCCATTCGCCATGTCCACAGTAGGAAAAAAAGTTTGTTTTTAACACTTGTCAGCTCGCACATTAACGTGTGTAAAAACCCCAATGTGGATAAAACAAGTAGTAGCTTTAACACTCAGCTGGTCAAGATAGATCCTATGTTCCCTACTAGGGCTTTTCCTCAACAAATGTGTTAAAACTGTAACTTGTCTATGCTAGGATTTTACCCTGTTACCTAACACGTTAAGAACAAATCTCTTTTCCTAGTAAATACGAGACCATTGAAAGCAAAGGGACTGAAGCGGACATTTCTTTGTCTGTTGAGATCACTTTAATTGCAATCAGCAAGTTCCTCAGGCTGGCAAGCTTCTGGCTTATAAGAAAGGAAGCTGCAGGCAAAATGTTCTCTGTGAGGGATTCTCACCTCTGGGACTTACTTCCCCATCCTTGACTCAGCAGTGTATGGACTTTTTATTTAAATTATTATTTGTTAAATAATTCCCTGCCAGAACTCTCAAGACATCTCTTATACAAGAGGAGTTGAGTGAGGGAATTGGGTTGATAGTTTGGGAGTCTTATTTTTTGTATGGTGGACAAGATATTCTGAGTATATTATTTTGCATTTTACTACATTTAGATAGGTAATACTACAAAGACAAAGGCTGACTTCCACAGGTTCCTTCAGAGTGCTTCTCAATAGTTGCCAACTTCTGAAACATTAGCTCTTCACAAGACTGACAGAAATAGGGTCTAGGGAAATCTAGCTAGAATAATTGATCATATAATTAAGTAGTAGTAAATTCAGTAAAATGAGCAAGCAGTTTAAATAACATCTTTTTTTGTGCAGCTATAGGGCATGGTAGTGCAAATTTTCACTGTGTATTAGATAAAGTGGTAATATAGATAAATTCATCAGAATTAGATTTAAGTCTGTCTTCTAAGGCATGACATGGCGTCAGTGTTGCAAATGTGATTTCCTCAAGTGACTGGTAACCAAAGGAAAGTGGATGTTTTTGGAGATAAGCAGTCAGTGCATTTGTGAACAAGAGTTCGTTATTATTGTTTTACAAAAGGGTTAAGCATGTGCACTTGAGTTTTAACCATATATTTGAGAGTTGTCGGATTCATTTGTTTTTTTTCATATTTCAGTGTTATCCGTTTTAAATATGTAAGGAAAACCCCTAGCAGAACTACCAATACAATGTTCTGCAAAAGCGTATTGAAATAGTAGAGGTCTCTCATCTATGATGTGTGTTAGTGAGGACTGTGGAAAACTTTTTGTTACTCAGGAATCTTGAAAACCGAATGCTAGTTTGGAATCCAATCCCCACCTGTTCCATAGATGTTCATTACCTGCCATCAGGATTTATAAGCATGTACTCCAAATCATGCATCAGATAGTGCTTTCAGTTACTTGCTAAGCGTTCAGTCTTGCTGAAAGACACTAGTGTATCAATCTATCCTTTTGCTTGTGATAACAGACATATTTTTGACAAACATTTGCTAGTGGAATTTATACACAAGAAGCTGATTAACTCTGACTTTAGAGTATGTTTTTTCTTCTACATGATGATCAGAACATACAGATTTTCTGTTAAGGCCCCATCTACCTGGAGCTTTTAAATATGTTTGAAGCCATTTTCAAGCACTGTTACAGCATAACTCTTTGTCAGCATTGAATATGTTACTGAATGTGGTACCAACAATGATACTAATTGCAATATAGCCTAGGGTGGTTCATGGTTGTTCCATAGTGTGAACTGGGAAATCAGTTAGTATATGAACCTTGATCTCTGAAGCTGGGGAGGAGCGCCAATGGGGAGAAGGGCGGGGTTCGGTTCAGTCCTCCTTTCTGTCCTTTCCCTCTCTCCCAGGGATAGCCAGCCTTAATAGAGGACTCTCATTTTGCCTTCAGACAAGAAGGGAGGACTTACCTATCCTTCAAATGAAGGAGACATTGCAAAAGTGGGGAGATTCCTTTGACCTCTCCCCTCACCTTGCACCTTGCTCTTTCCTCACCCTGGCTTCGACCTCCTCCTTCTGTAGTATGGATGGTGACAGCCTGGTGGCCTTTTCCCTTTTCTTCCTGTCCTCCCCGCTTTGTCTTCAGGAATGGCTGGCTGGCCTGCTCTCTGTTCAAAAAAATATTGAACCGATCTGGCCAGTTCTGGCCAAATAAATTGGGGCAACTGATAATTCCTGCAAATACAGTTAAACAAGAAGAATACTGTTCTGTGAAAGGGAGATTTGACGTCTTCTCTGGGAGGACAGGCTATTGCATAATCTACTCTTACTAGGAACTTTTTCTTGCAAAAAAAACTTCCCTTTCTCAGCTTCTTTCCATTGCTTCTGGAATGATTTCTTCTTGAACCTCTTATGACGTTTTTTGATCTCAGTATGAATTGCCTGTTTACATTTCTAGAAAGTTATTCTAAAAACTGTAGTAAGGTAGGAGAGTGTTATGTAGGATGTTGAGCACTTTATACTCTTATCTCTGAATTACTAAAATTGGTGGCTGGAGTAATAAAAATCCAATAAAAAGTTTTCTCGAGTTGAAGGGTGTAACTCTATTACACAGTCTTACCATGACTTAAGCAAGCAAGAAAACTCAATATTGTGAGAATGAAATATTCTTCTTCGAGTGCTTGCTCATATCCATTCCAGTTAGGTGTGTGCGCGCCGCGTGCACGATCGTCGGAAGATTTTTACCCTAGCAACACCCGGTGGGTCGGCTGTGGAGCCCCCTAGAGTGGCGCCGTTATGGCGCTGGATATATACCCCAGCCGACCCAGCGCCCCCTCAGTTCCTTCTTACCGCCCCTGACGGTCGTTGGAACTGTGGAGCGCGGCTTAGCTGATCTCCACACTCCCTAGCTTCTCTTTGCTCTTGTTGTATTTAGTTATATAGATAGTTGTTCAAGTTAGTTAGTAGTTAGTTATAGTGTATATAGATATAGTTATAAGTTGTTATCGGGGGTTTAGGGGGTGTTTTTCCCCTTTTCCCCCCGGCGCGCAGCCGGGCCCATGCCCAAGGCTCCTGGCTTTAAGCCGTGCGCGTCCTGCGGGAAGCACATGCCAACTAGCGACCCGCATAGCTCCTGCTTGAAGTGCCTGGGAGAGACTCATCCAGCAGATAAGTGCCCTATCTGCAAGGCCTTCAAGCCGAGGACAAGGAAGGAGCGGGACTTTAGGCTCCGACAGCTCCTCATGGAGGCGGCGCTGAGTCCAGATCCTCCCTCGGCGCGCCCTGTCCCGGCACCGAGCGCTTCGGTGCGCAGCGCCCCGGCGGGCCCGACCGGTGCGGCAGAAAAGACTGTCCGGCACCGACCGACGTCGGCACCGCGCCCGCCCAAAGAGCCTCGGCACCGATCCATTTCGCCGGGCCATAAGAAGACCGCTAAGACACGGGACGCTGCTGCCGCGAAGATACAGGCTCCCCCGGTGCCGGGGGTAGAGCCGCGTCCGCAGCTGGACCGCCAAAGACAGGCGGCCACACCGTCGACTCCGGCACCGAGGCCGTTGAGTCCGGTGCGGACTGTTTCACCACCAAGGCTGGTGGTGGAACCTTGTCTCCCTTCCACCCCGGAGACCTTTGCCACGGCGAGAGACCTGATCGCCCTCACAGAGCCGGCGCCGTCGCAGCTCCCGGCACCGGTGGCTCCACGCGTGCTGCAGTCCAGAGGCAAGCCTGCCCTGGTGCGCCCACCGTCGCCAGCACGAGTCTCTCGGCACCGCTCCAGATCCCGAAGCAGGTCCCGACGCCGCTCGGAGTCCCGGCGCCGAGGGTCACCTCGGCACCGGTCGTACTCGCGGCCCAGATCTTCCTCGCGGCGCCGTTCAACATCCCGGCACCGCCGTGACGACCGGCACCGATCGGGGTCGCGGCGCAGCTCCCGGCACCGGTATGAGCGCCGCTCGGGCTCGAGAGGCCGCTCCCGGTACCGCGCCTCCTCCAGATCGTCGTCACGTTCCAGATCGGGATCCCGGCACCGGAGGGATTATCGGCACCGGTCCAGGTCCCGGCACCGTTCGCCGGAACAACGCAGGGACAGGTCCCCGTACGGTCGGCACCGATCGGCACCGTACCATCCGGTACCGACGGCATCGGGTTCGGCACCGCCGTGGCCGTCGAGATCGGCGTCCCGGTCATCTGAGACGGTGGAGCCCGGCCACCTGCAGGAGACCGAGGACCCGATGCAAGGGCCTGCGCATTGGTCCTTTTGGACTCCTTGGGCCTACCACCAAGCTCAGGGAGCTCCCCTGTCGGCTTCCCGCTCTGGCCGTTCGGACACCAGGGCCCCGGAGTCTACCATCTCCCGCCCTCCTCCAAGGGACGTGGAGGCTCCAGTGCCCGCACCTGCCGAGGCCCCTGACCAGGGGGCAGGAGATGCCCAACACCAGGAGCACCGGGAGCAGGACCAACCATTGGACCCCTTGCCACCGGGGGCATCTTCCTCGTCCTCTCCTGATGAGGCCGTAGCGGGCACGTCGTCCATCGGGCCGCCCCCGATAGACCTTCGCGCCCACCAGGACCTACTGCGGCGCATGGCTCGCAATCTGGACCTTCAGGTGGAGGAGGTTGCGGAGGTCCATGACCCGATAGTGCAGATCATCTCAGCGGATGCTCCATCCAGGGTGGCATTACCGCTGGTCCGCACCATCCAGGCCAACGCCACTACTATCTGGCAGACCCCGGCCTCTATTCCGCCCACGGCCAGAGGGGTTGAGAGAAAATACTTTGTCCCATCAAAGGATCATGAGTATCTGTACATTCACCCCCAACCGTGCTCACTGGTGGTTTCCTCAGTGAATGCACGGGAGCGCCATGGCCAGCAGGCCGCTGCGCCCAAATCGAAGGACGCTAAGCGCTTCGATTTGTTCGGACGCAAGGTGTATTCGGCTGGCGGACTGCAATTGCGGGCAGCGAACCAGCAGGCGCTACTGAGCCGCTACGGCTTCAATATGTGGTCCTCGATGGGGAAATTTAAAGAACTGGTTCCCCAGGACTCGAGGGACGAGTTTGGGGCCCTGGTAGAGGAGGGCAAGCGGGTGGCATGCACCTCCCTACAGGCGTCCCTCGATATAGCGGACTCGGCCGCTAGGACCCTGGCGTCGGGGATAGCAATGCGCCGAATCTCCTGGCTCCAGGTGTCGGGCTTGCCTCCGGAACTGCAGCAGACCCTGCAGGATCTACCGTTTGAGGGCCAGGGCCTCTTTTCGGAGAAAACAGACTCGAGGCTCCAGAACCTGAAGGACTCTCGCACAATGATGCGCTCCCTGGGGATGCATGTCCCAGGGCCTCAGCGCAGGCCCTTCAGGCCGCAGCCTCAGCGGTTCTACCCTCCCCCGCCTCGTCCAAGACAGGACTTTGCTAGGAGGCGGGGTCGAGGTGGTAGGAGAAGGTCGACCGGCCCTCAACCCGGTCAGAACCAAGGCCAGTCTAGGCCACCTTCAGGGCCTAGACAAGCCTTTTGAAGGTGCGGTCGAGGACGGCACCACGACCGGTACCCAGGATCCGACTCCCCCTTTCCGGGACCGCCTCTCCCGCTTCCACCGTGCTTGGTCCCGTATAACCTCGGACCGTTGGGTCCTTCGCACGGTGGAAAGGGGATACGCCCTCCAGTTTTCCTCGCCCCCCCCCTCCCACTCCCCCTCCCCGTCCCTCTTCAGGGACCCTTCTCACGAGCAACTCCTTACACAGGAGGTTTTTGGGCTCCTCGCTATGGGGGCCATAGAGGAGGTTCCATCGGAGCTAAGGGGCAGGGGGTTTTACTCCCGCTACTTCCTGATACCCAAGTCAAAAGGGGGTCTAAGGCCCATCTTAGACTTGCGCGGGCTCAACAAATTCATAGTAAAGTTGAAGTTCCGCATGGTATCATTGGGGACCATCATCCCTTCACTGGATCCTGGAGACTGGTTTGCCGCCCTCGACATGAAGGACGCTTATTTCCACATAGCGATTTATCCGCCTCACAGGCGCTTCCTGCGATTTGTAGTAAACAGGGGGCACTACCAATTCGCAGTCCTTCCCTTCGGCTTGTCCTCGGCTCCCAGGGTGTTCACAAAGTGTCTGGCAGTCGTCGCGGCCTTCCTTCGTCGACAAGGGATACAGCTGTTCCCGTACTTGGACGACTGGCTGGTACGCGGCCGCACCAGAGACCAAGTGCAGGCCCATGTCCACATAGTGACACGCACTTTCCACGAGCTGGGCATTCTACTCAACAGAGAGAAGTCCACTCTAATACCAACTCAAAGAATAGAGTTCATTGGAGCAATCCTGGACTCCAGACATGCCCGAGCCATACTGCCAGACAGCCGCTTTCATACCATTTCAAGCGCCATTCAAGGACTCAGGGCCTTTCCAACTACCACCGTAAGGTCATGCCTTGCCCTCTTGGGCCACATGGCCTCGTGCACCTACGTAACCAGGCACGCCAGGCTGCGACTTCGCCCATTGCAGACTTGGGTGTCATCGGTTTACCGTCCTCATCGAGACGACCTGAGCATGGTGGTCACGGTTCCGACCGCAGTCTTGGCCTCCCTCACATGGTGGACGGATCGCACGGCGGTCTGTGCAGGAGTACCCTTTCACGCCCCACAGCCCTCCCTCCACCTAGTTACGGACGCTTCATCTCTAGGATGGGGCGCTCACCTGGGGGAGCATCATACCCAAGGCCTGTGGTCGGCGTCCCAACTAGCCCTGCACATCAACGTCCGAGAGCTGATGGCAGTGCGCCTGGCTTGTCAGGCTTTCCTCAACTTCCTACAGGGCCGTTGCGTGCTGATTCTCACCGACAACACCACGGCCATGTTTTACATCAACAAGCAAGGCGGAGCCCGCTCATCTCCCCTATGCCAAGAGGCCATTCGCCTGTGGGACTTTTGCATCGCCCACTCGATACATCTCACGGCGTCATTCCTGCCTGGAGTCCAGAATACGCTGGCAGACCGTCTCAGCAGGTCCTTCCAAACGCACGAGTGGTCGATTCGCCCGGACATCATCTATTCCGTTTTCCAGAGGTGGGGGTTTCCCCAGATCGACCTGTTCGCATCTCGGGCCAACAGGAAGTGCCAGGCATTCTGCTCCCTACACGGACGAGCCCCGGGCTCTCGGTCGGACGCCTTCCTCATGGCGTGGAAAGACCATCTGTTCTACGCCTTTCCCCCATTCCCGCTGGTCCACAGGGTGCTGCTCAAGATCCGCAGAGACCATGCACGGGTAATTCTGGTCGCTCCCGCTTGGCCGAGACAGCACTGGTACACCACACTTCTAGAGCTGTCAGTACAGAGGCCGATCACGCTCCCCTTGAGTCGGGATCTCATCTCTCAGGACCACGGCCGGCTGTGTCACCCCGACCTGCAGTCGCTCCACCTCACGGCGTGGATGCTTCATGGTTGAGTCGCTCAGAGCGCCAATGCTCGCAAGCCGTCCAACAGGTCCTGCTGGGAAGTAGAAAGCCCTCTACGCGGACCACTTATTTAGCCAAGTGGAAGAGGTTCTCCTGCTGGTGTGAGCAACGAGCTACGTCTCCCTCGCAGGCTACTATCCCCTTGATACTGGACTACCTCCTGTCCCTCAGACAGCAAGGCTTGGCGACATCCTCAATTAGGGTTCACCTCGCCGCTATTTCCGCTTTCCACCCAGGGGAACTCACGTCCTCGGTCTTCTCGAACCCGATGGTCGTTAGATTCCTCAAGGGCTTAGACCGCCTATACCCACAGCAGCGACAGCCGGTTCCAACGTGGGACCTCAACCTCGTCCTCTCCAGGCTCACAGGGCCTCCGTTTGAACCTTTGGCTACCTGCTCGCTCCTGTACTTATCTTGGAAGACAGCCTTCCTGGTAGCCATCACCTCGGCACGACGCGTCTCGGAACTCAGGGCGCTGACATCCGAGCCCCCTTACACGGTGTTCCACAAGGACAAGGTGCAGCTTCGCCCCCATCCTGCCTTTCTGCCAAAGGTGGTGTCACCTTTCCACGTGAACCAGGACATTTTCCTCCCGGTCTTCCATCCGAAACCGCACGCTACTCGTCAAGACCAGCGTTTACACTCTTTGGACGTACGCAGGGCCCTGGCTTTCTATATTGACCGTACAAAGCCATTTAGGAAGACGACGCAACTCTTCGTTGCGGTGGCCGACCGGATGAAAGGCTCACCGGTCTCTTCTCAGTGCCTATCCACTTGGATCACGTCCTGCATTCGTGCTTGCTACGACCTGGCCGGTGTACCGACGCCACGCCTCACCGCTCATTCCACGAGGGCCCAGGCCTCCTCGACTGCCTTCCTGGCTCAAGTACCGATCCAGGACATTTGTAGAGCTGCAGTGTGGTCATCGGTCCACACATTTACTACTCACTATGCGCTGGTGCAACAATCCAGAGACGACGCTGCTTTCGGGTCAGCGGTTCTGCACACAGCAATGTCTCACTCCGACCCCGCCACCTAGGTGGGGCTTGGGAGTCACCTAACTGGAATGGATATGAGCAAGCACTCGAAGAAGAAAAGACGGTTACTCACCGTTGTAACTGTTGTTCTTCGAGATGTGTT
>NW_020692260.1:0-3654 GCF_002925995.2 Terrapene triunguis
ATTTATGTGCCCAACTCCCATGGGCTGGTATTTGGAAAAGAGACTATGGCCTGGTCTACACTAGGCTTTTATGTCGACTTTAGCGCCGTTATATCGAATTAACCCTGCACCCGTCCACACCAGGAAGCCATTTAGTTCGACATAAAGCTCTCTTTAAATCGATTTCTGTAATCCTCCCCAACGAGAGGATTAGCGCTAAATTCGACATGGCCATATCGAATTAGGCTAGGTGTGGATGGAAATCGACGGTAATAGCTCCGGGAGCTATCCCACAGTGCACCACTCTGTTGACGCTCTGGACAGCAGTCCGAGCTCGGATGCTCTGACCAGCCACACCCCCGGGAAAATTTGAATTCATTTTCATTTTCCTGTCTGGGCAGTTTGAATCTCAGTTCCTCTTTGGACATCGAGGGGAGCTCAGCAGCAGTGGCAACTATGCAGAGCTCTCCAGCAGAGATGGCCGTGCAATCTAATAGAAAGAGGGCCCCAGCATGGACTGATCGGGAAGTCTTGGATCTCATCGCAGTGTGGGGCGATGAGTCCGTGCTTGCCGAGCTGCGCTCCAAAAGAAGGAATGCTAAGATCTACGAGAAGATCTCCAAAGCCATGGCAGAGAGAGGCTACAGCCGGGATGCAACGCAGTGCCGCGTGAAAATCAAGGAGCTGAGACAAGGCTACCAAAAAACCAAAGAGGCTAACGGACGCTCCGGATCCCAGCCCCACACATCCCGTTTCTACGAGGCACTGCATTCCATCCTGGGAGCGGCCGCCACCACTACCCCACCCCTGACCGTGGACTCCGAGGATGGGATATTGTCCGCGGCCGGTTCCTCAGCGGACGGGGAAGAGGAGGAAGGAGATGAGGAGGACGAGGCAGTCGACAGCGCTGGCACCGCTGATTTCCCCGACAGCCAGGAGCTCTTCATCACCCTTACCGAGATCCCCTACCAACCGTCCCCATCCCTTACCCCGGACACAGAATCAGGGGAAGGATCAAGCAGTAAGTGCTGTAAACATGTAAACATTTATTTAAAACAGAACGGTAATATTTATACTATTAACAATGTATATTTATAAAAGTGCTGTAAACTAGTAAAAAAATAATCAGGTACAAAACAGGAATATTTACAAAGGTAACAAATGGGTTTTCATGATTTCTCTGTCTTAGGCTCTTCTCAATTTAGTCCCAAGTATTTTAAAAAAATTTCACAATGTCCGTTACTACATGATTCCCAGGCCCAAGACGCTCCACTCCAAAGTCCCAGTGCACCTACGCGAAAATCCGGTCAATGTGGCCGGGGATCGACGAGAAATCCTCGTAGGAGAACTCCTCGTAGGTCTCGTGGAGGTAGAGCTCAAGCCTGTTGATCAGGTTCCGGGGTAGGGCGATCTTAGTGGGCCCTCCGTGGTAGCAGACATGTCCCCTCCACGCCACAATCAAGTACTCCGGGATCATCGCACGACATAGCATGGCGGCATACGGCCCCGGTTTCTGCATGCTTTCCCGCAGCATGCGTTCTCTCTGGGTGTCCGGGATCCTCAGGAGGGTGATGTCGCTCATGACGCCCTGCTTTGAATTAGGGAGGGGAATGTTAGTATTGGGACTGCTTTACAGCCACGCGGTGGAGGGAGAGGGGCAGCATACAGGGATCTTTCCCTGGGACAGCCGCGAGGGGGTGGGACAGGGGCAGAGTTGATGCTGTCCTGATTGCTGGCAGCAGAGACTGGCATTGCTTTCAATGTGAAAGGAGGCCAGTGCTACTGCTGGAGTTTTAAGCAGCCACAAGTCTGCGGCTTACCATTATTGCCCGCTCCAGAAGTTCAGGTCTCCAGCCACAGTTCTCTGAACACTCCAAGACCTCCGCAAGTCCACAGGCACTGAAGGCGACGGCCGAAAATTCGACCTTGTCCTGAGTGCGCATGTGAGAGGTTCAGTGCATGGTCTTGTTCACAGAGAAAGACTAGGTTCTTTGTATACAATTTCATTTATCTGTCTCAGGAATTCACTCCCTTTTTAAAATTCACACAGACACATCTGCGACTGTCTCCCAACCCAGCCTGTCAGCACACTCCCAGAGGCTAGCGCAGATTAGGCGGAGGAAGAAGAAGACGCGTGAAGACATGTTCTCAGAACTAATGGGATGCTCCCGAGCCCAGGCAGCCCAGCAGACACAGTGGAGGGAGAACTTGTCACAAATGCACCGAGCAGTCATGGAACGGGAGGAGAGGTGGCGTCAGGAGGACCAACAGGCTACCGAAAAGCTGCTTGGACTAATGAGGGAGCAAACGGACACGCTCCGGCGCCTTGTGGATGTTCTGCAAGACCGGAGGCAGGAGGACAGAGCCCCGCTGCAGTCTATCTGTAACCGCCCTCACCCGCCACCAAGTCCCACACCACCCTCACCCAAAGTCCAAAGAAGGAGGGGCGGCAAGGGCCGTTAAAACTTTCAGTCAACCCCTGCAGACTGCTCTAGCAGTAGAAGGCTGACATTCCCCAAAATTTCATAAGTCCTTTCCTACCCACCTCACACAAGCCCCCGTCCAAGTTTCACCCCCCACGTTTCATGTCTGGTTCGCAATAAAATGTTTGTTTCTGTTCATTACTGTTTCAGTCAGGTTCTTTTGAGGGAGAGTCTGTCTGGAGGGGGGGAAGGGGCTTGGTAATTGGACAGGACAGTGACCTTTAGCAGGGTACAGAGGCGGTGTCAGGTCCAGCATCAGGACACATACACAGTGCAGTCACTGGTTACCCTGGTCAGTCTGGGAGGTGTTTTTCATGTTTTGGGGGGGGGGGGTTGCTCTGTGACTTTGTGGCGGGGGAGGGCAGTTACAGATCTTATGCAGCGGTCCTTATCCTGGCTCACAGATCCACGCAGCAGGGGATCTGTAACCCTACCCCCCCTGCCAGAAAGTCACATAGCCGACACATACACACAGTCCCACCCAGGAGTGCTGGCAGGCTCCATTGAAATAACCAGTCCACCAGTGCGGAGCCTGTCATTCCGGGAGTTTAGAAGCATCATTTGCATCAGAACACTAAACCCGCCCCCCGCCACAGTCTGCGTCCCCGGTTTAAAATATTCCCGCGAAAACAGCAATACAGACAACGGTGTTCATTAACAAAATCGAAATGATTTTATTTTTTGGGAAGGGGAAGGGGGTGAAGGGGGTATGTAACTGGAGAGGATAGTCAAAATGGACTGGGTAAAGAAACGGGGGCAGGTTCAGCTTTTCTGTCCACAAACTGAAAAGTCACTGGTTGCCCTGCTCACTCAGGAACCTAGCTTTCAAAGCCTCCCGGATGCACAGGGCGTCCCGCTGGGATCTTCTAATGGCCCGGCTGTCTGGCTGGACGTAATCAGCAGCCAGGCTATTTGCCTCTAGCTCCCACCCCGCCATAAAGGTCTCCCCCTTGCTCTCACACAGATTGTGGAGCACACAGCAAGCTGCAATAACGATGGGGATATTGGTTTCACTGAGATCACAGCGAGTGAGTAAGCTTCTCCATCTCCCTTTGAGACGGCCAAAAGCACACTCCACCACCATTCTGCACTTGCTCAGACGGTAGTTGAACAGTTCTTTTTCTGTGTCCAGGGCGCCAGTATAGGGCTTCATGAGCCAGGGCATTAGCGGGTAGGCTGGGTCCCCGAGGAT
>NW_020692261.1:0-2919 GCF_002925995.2 Terrapene triunguis
GGGGGGGCTCGGGGGCGGCGCTTTTTTTTGCTGCTTGGGGCAGCAAAAAAGCTAGAGCCGGCCCTGCCCATGGCGACTGATGTATCAGTGACATAGTGAGACGGGGTGGCCTCCTGAGGACCCAGAGTGGGAGGGCCCCCACATTGAGCCACTACAATACATATAGTAATTGTACAGTTCTTGGTTCAGGCTTGTAGCAGCGATGGAATAAACTGCTGGCTTAAGTCAAGTCTCTGGCTGCTTCCAAATCATTGGAAGGTCCTCAGTCCATTGATTAGAATGCTCCCATTAGTATAGTTCAGAGGCTTGGGCAGGAAAGAGGCTGGAGCAGGATAGAGGCAAAATGGAGGGGTTTCCAGGGCCATTTATATCCTCTCTGCCATGTGGAGGGAAACCCATTGTTTCAAACAAAAACCTCAGCCCAGCTGGTGGAGAATCACAGGTGACCAGATAGTGTTTGGAGTCACATGGGCAAGTCACATGTTCATGCCCAGTTTCGCTCAGACATTGCAGGAAGCCATTACCTATATTCCAGATAGCACATTTGTGGGACAGTCCACTCAATGTAAATGTTGTCTCCCATGGTCCATTGTGAGTTAAGTGTCCTTTTGATGGGCCACTCAGTTTGAATAGTCCCTCCAAGATGTGCTGGCTAACTACTTCTTGAGCATTACCCAGGAGCAAACATTTGAAATCCAGGTATAGAACCAATGTTCATAACTTCAAATACAAAAGTGATACATGCATACAGATAGCATAATCACAATCAGCGAATCATAACCTTTTCATAGACATCTTACATGCCACATTTTATACAAGATTTGTTGCAAATATATAACAGTGGTTGCAACAATGATCTACATGGTCATATTTTAATCAAACAACGTCACACATATGTTCTATATATACATCTACAGTATTTACAGCTATATAATATCTCTCCATGTATCTCAGAGCTACCACTTTAGGTAACTATCATTGCAGTGTGGCCTTGAGCATCAGTGCCCCTCAGTCCCTCCTATTCTCTCCCTGTAGCAAATAATTGTTCAGTTTTCGGTGGGCTGTAATACTTTGGTTTATTTTGGTTGTTGTGTTTAATGTGTGGGTGCTGGTGGCCTATGATACACAGGAGGTCACACTAGAAGATCTGGTTGCCCCTTCTGGCTTTTGACTCTCTGATTCTTTGCTCTTGTAATATTGCTAGTAGATGGAGGAAATTAAAACCAAATGCTAACATTGTTAATTTAAAAAAAGTATCGCCTTTTTGATAGAATCAACATATTCGCTGTAATAATCCATTTAGACTCAAGATGTCGCTGCTGTCCATCACTACCATATTAGCTTTTCCTACGCAGAATACTCTTCTAGTAAAGGCAAACATTGAAGGGATTTTTCCTATCCTATGGGAACGGATCACAAAGGGAAAAACGAGGAAAAGACTCGATTTTAGCTCTTCACAATTGATTTATATAAAAAATTTATATAAAAACCATTCAATTGAAATCTGAAATATTCTTGTTCTTCGGCAGAATATACTGAACAAGACTTTATTTGTGGAGAGGCTGACACTATGAAGGGGATAAATGAAAGAAGAGGGTGGGAGGGGGACGGATAGCTCAGTGGTTTGAGCATTCGCCTGCTAAACCCAGGGTTGTGAGTTCAGTCCTTGAGGGGGCCACTTAGGGATCTGGGGCAAAATCAGTACTTGGTCCTGCTAGTGAAGGCAGGGGGCTGGACTCGATGACCTTTCAAGGTCCCTTCCAGTTCTAGGAGATAGGATATCTCCATTAATTTAATTAATTATAAAAAAAAGATGTCGGGTTCGGAAATAGCCCTTCTTTATATCCTATTCTGCTTTTGTTCTGCAATCTCTGGATGGGATGCTATTCGGTACTGTAGATGCTATTCGGTTCCCGAAGAATTAGAGCCTGGTACCTTTATAGGGCCTGGTCTACACTATGAGTTTAGGTCGACTTTAGCCGCGTTAAATCGAATTAAGCCTGGACACGTTCACACGACGAAGCCCTTTCTTTCGACTTAAAGGGCCCTTTAAACCGGTTTCTTTACTCCACCTCCGACGAGGGGATTAGCGATAAAATCGGCCTTAGTGGGTCGGAATTGGGTTAGTGTGGACGGAATTCGACATTATTGGCCTCCGGGAGCTATCCCACAGTGCTTCATTGTGACCGCTCTGGACAGCACTCTCAACTCAGATGCACTGGCCAGGTAGACAGGAAAAGCCCCGCGAACGTTTGAATTTCATTTCCTGTTTGCTGAGCGTGGAGAGCACAGGTGACCACGCAGAGCTCATCAGCACAGGTAACCGTGATGGAGTCCCAGTATCGCAAAAGAGCTCCAGCATGGACAGAACGGGAGGTACGGGATCTGCTCACCATATGGGGAGATGAATCAGTGCTGGCTGAACTCCGAAGCAGTAAACGAAATGGCAAAATATTAGAAAAGGTCTCCAAGGCCATGAAGGACAGAGGCCATAACAGGGACGCATAGCAGTGCCGCGTGAAAATTAAGGAGCTAAGGCAAGCCTACCACAAAGCCAGAGAAGCAAACGGAAGGTCCGGGGCTGAGCTGCAAACATGCCGCTTCTATGCGGAGCTGCATGCCATTCTAGGGGGTGCAGCCACCACTACCCCAACCGTGTGCTATGAGTCCCTCACTGGAGAAACACACAGGGAAGCGGGTTCGGGGTACGAGGAAGATGAGGATGAAGATAATGTAAATAGCTCACAGCAGCAAGGAAGCGGAGAAACCGGTTTGCCCAACAGCCAGGAAATGTTTATCACCCTGGACCTGGAACCAGTAACCCCCAAACTCACCCAAGACCCTGGGGGCACACAGGGGACCTCTGGTGAGTGTACCTTTGTAAATATTACACATGGTTTAAAAGCAAGCGTGTTTAAT
>NW_020692262.1:0-5807 GCF_002925995.2 Terrapene triunguis
CACGCCACCGGAGCGACGCCCCCGCAGAATGCCGCGCTGCGCTCCCCCCGCCGCCCCTTACCAGGTGCCGCCCCAAGCATGTGCTTGGGTGCCTGGTGCCTGGAGCCGGCCCTGCACAGAGGGAAAGCTAAATCAAAGATCTGAGGTTTTAATAAATAAATAAATAAAAGAATTCCCAGTTAGATCACAATCACTTGTACTGCAAATCTGTCTGGAATAAGACTTACTAGCTAGATCCAAGCTTACTAATTCTTTCAACTTTTCTTGAAATAACATACTTTTATATCTCTATGAAATAAAGGCTGATAAAAAATAAGTGCAACCTTGTCCATTGTTTTAATTGTCCCGATACTATTATCTCTCTGCAAAGAAATGCAATATCCTTTCTGTTCTCTCTAGGATATTCAAGGTTATAGACAATGAACTTACTGTAAAACCCAGGAACACTATCTCTCACAGGACTAATAACTGACTTGATTTCATTTATTATGAAAGAGAGAAATTTCAACAAATGTTTTAATGCCTGGATAATGACATCTTCAGATATCCTATTGGGTTGAATAGATATATTAATATGTGCTTTTTCTCTGTGCTAAAGAGAAGACTGCTGATTGCATTCACTGTGTAAAAGACTTGGGCTTTTGATAAGCTGTGACTCTCTACCTTTCATTGATACAACAACTTTTCCCTCTGGCACTTAGCAAGTCTATGAAACTCTGAAATATTGTTGATAAAATTTGCACATTTGTCACTTGACATTTGTCATTTATACTCTTCAAAAAGCCTGCACCCTTCAGTCTGTCAGCAATCTAATCCACTCTAATATTTTATTTTGATAAGTTCTTAACAAAGAAGAGCTAAAATAATATTCAGGTGTTCTGCCTCACTAAGGGTGTAAGAGCTCTAGTTCCCTTTCTTATTCCTCAAATAAGTGTATATTAAATACAAATAACTTTGTTCACGAAGCCTTCTAGGGCTTCATTCAAGCCTTCACTCCAAAAACATCAACATTAGCAGGAAGACGGGGTGGTGAATTCAGGTCAGGTCAGGATCCTACTCTTCTGTCAGACCTGCGAGATCAGCAGGAGCTGTTCTACGGTACTGGATTAAGGCCTGGTCTACCCTGGGGAGGGGATCGATCAAAGTTACGCAACTTCAGCTACGTGAATAACATAGCTGAAGTCAACGGACTTAGATCAACTTACTGTGGTGTCTTCACCGCAGTGAGTTGACTGCTGCCGCTCCCCTGTCGACTCCACCTGTGCCTCTCGCGGCGCTGGATACAGGAGTCGACGGGAGAGTGCTCGGGGTCGATTTATCGCGTCTAGTCTCGACCCCCGCTGGATTGATCGCTGCCCTAAGTGACTTACTGGGGCAGCAATAATCACATGGACTCTTCTGGGACTCTTAAGGTCTCACCAACCACCAGAAGAGTTCTCGCTCCAGTGGCAGAAACACAAGGAGAAAGGCATGCCTTTGCAACTTTCAGTGCCTTAATCCTGTGAAGCTACAGGAGGGGATGGGGAATTATTGGTTAGAAGGGAGCAGGAAATATTCCTGATAGAAATGAGTTTTAAAGAGAGATTCAAAGGAAGAGAGCAGGCAGGCAGACAAGGTGATGGGGATTTTTCCCAGGGTAGGAAGCACACAACACAAGGCACAAACCTAAAAGTGTGAGAAAGGTAAGAGAGAAGGGGTGTAGGGAAAGCAGGTGAGTAAGATGAAAGGAAGGAGAGGTAGTTGAGCAAAGTTATGAAGGATTCAAGGATAGGAGTGACAAACTGAGAATCTAACTTGCAAAGCACATGAAAAGGAACTTGTCTGCCCTAAAAGCAGACCTTTTGGTTTCTTGCCAAAACTCAGACAGCCGCTCTGGTAGAATATAGCTGTGAGCTGACCAGACCTTTTTGGTTCTGATCTGCAAATGGGCACATTAAGCATCCACTAGCAGCTCCATATACAAGACTTACTCCAAATTCATAGGAATACATATAGTCAAAGTGGTCAAAGACATCTTTGCTACATCCGTTTATAATTTAGTAAAAAATATGTAGCTTGTTTAAACATGGCCTTAAACAGTAAGATTAATATTATTACAATTCTAATAAATCACTTCAAAGGAAACATAAATAGACTGTCATCATCTTTGTCTTTCTTGAGTAAATTTTGGTGCCAAGCAAGCATAGTCACCCAGTCAATGAGCCTGATCATTTCCCTTAGATCCACATATGGAGGGGATCCTCTAATTGATGATCTGTCCATGCTCACTTGAGAGGGGAAGCAGAGTCAGCTGCACCCCTGCGGAACAGCTCACCTTTCCCAGAGCCAGCACAGCATTCCGCATTGGATGCAGGATCATCTGCACAGGTGAATGGGTGATGTAATCTGGGTTTGGGGGCAGGAATGCCCACTGAGGAATGTGCTCAGGAGATTATACATTCAGAAGCTGTGTTAATTCTGAGTGGAATCCCTTTGTACCGTGGAATTCTCCTTTACAGGAAGCTCAAGAGGCAGTGGCTGGCAAGGAAAGCCCCAGTCAGCTGAGAGACAGCTGACAGGCAATAGGGGTAGAGCTGCAGCAGCCCAGGAAATTGTGCAAAAGGCTCAGGCCTCCAGATGATGGTACTACAATTTTTTAGAGCTGACCCACCTGCTCTACTCCAGAGGCTGGGTAGAAGCCAGCAGCCCCTCCTTCTATCCACAAAGAGAGTTGCTTGATCTTCTTCAAGCCTGAGTTGGCATAAAGATGTAGAATTTGCAGGCATATGCACTCTTGCAATATAAAAGGCTTTAATTTAAAACAGGCAAGATCCTTAAATTCATATTATTCTTTTGACTGGGTCAGTATCCCCAAAGGGGTATTCTGGTCTGTGAAGACAATGAATCTTACCACTGAACCAAATATATAGCAGAGCTGTCAACCCTGAGGGTGTTCAGACCCTCCTACAGAGTCTGCTGGAAAATCTACAGGGAAAACTGATTTGCTATCTTCCCCCCTCACCCACCTGCTGGGGAATGCAAACAAAGAGAAGTAGCAAAGTCAGAGAGATTTCTTTCCCCTCAATGACCGTGGGACTGACACAAGTTTTTGGGTAAAGGGTAGAGAGAATTAATACCATTTTCACAAGTGGGAAGAGAACATAAAGAAAGACCCAGCAACTCAGGGCAGCTCTGCTTTCTTCTTCTCCCTGCCTCGTGTAAAGTGGGTCAGCTCCCCTCTGTTCCTCCCATTCTAGTCTTATCCTCCCTACAAACCAAGTTAAAACTGCCTGGGGGAGAAGGAGATGGTGGTGGTGGTAAAGAGCTGCTTCTCCCCTCCCCCGAAAGATAGTGGGAGGTTTGAGTGAAAAGTCTGGAGTTGCTTTTCAGGCCTGGGAGGAGGGAAAAAACTGCCACAACTGCAGGAGGAGCAGTGGTGCTGGGGGGCAATGAGAAGATCAAAGGCTGGGGGCGGGGGCAGTGCAGAATTGATGGGGATTGGAACAGAGGTGAGGGGTGGAGAGAGTACAGAATTAATTGACTTGTTGCTGGGAGGTGCAGAATTGATTTAAGGCAGTGTGTGGAGAGTTGGTATGGGGTGTGTGTGTGCAGAATTGATTGCTGTGAGCAGATATTGGGCTGGAGAGACACATAATTAATTAATTGGTAGTTTGGAGTTTCCAATCAAGAATCCTTTTATGTAAATTTGTGTGATTTTATGCAAAATAAAATCTACTCTTTTTTTTTTTGACACAGGATGTTGGTAGGTATGAATGGTTAAGTGATGTTTGTAAACAACCAATGATGACTAATTCAAAGATACTTTTAATTGTCAATTTTCTTATTTTAATCTGCATGGTTTATATACTATTTTATCTTCAGAGGCTATTTTCTGGCTGGGCTATTTTCCTTAAACAAAATACATCCATGGACGGAAGGGACATCCATGGAAATTATATCAGATTAATGTTTTACGAAGAGCCAAGTAAATTAAAAATCACAAACAGTTCCTTCCATCTTGTCCGCAAAAAACCCTGACACATACAGCAGTGCCTGGGAGAGTAGTGAGAGGGAACAGACTTTTTGTTATCTGTTCACTGACTATACCTCCAGCAAGCTTTCTGCCTGACTGACTGCAGGTTACAGACCAGTTATGTTTTAGAAAAACAACATCCTCTGTTTAAAAAGATGTTAGCTAAGGATTTTACATCACTGATGTAACCATCCAAGTATTCTACACGCTAAATGAATGTCTCAAATTCTAAACTCATTTAAAAATGGGTTCTACTATGCTCCTAAAACTGAAAAAAATTCAGTGACAAATGTAACCTTTTGCAGACTATACTATAACTTAAATATCTGTGCCAGTCATTAAGCTTTTCTGCTTCATTCATTGTGTGTTCTTGAAGCGGAATACATAAAAACTTCCACCATAAATACAGAATAAAAAGAGAGAAGCAATCACTTAATCTTGTGATTTATTTAAAAAAATCCTTTTAAAACTTAACAGAAGAGCTGAATCTTTAAATTCTATCCCACGACTTTATTAATAGTCCCTGTAGCATACACATGGCCTTATTTAACCTCTACATTAAACCATTAAGGCAGATTGTGAGATGCAATGGGCTTTGAGACCAGGAATACGATGATGACACCCAGCTCTCTTTAAAATCTAGTGCAGACAATGCTATTACTTACACCATTCCATTATCTCTCTGTCCCAGTGCTTGTAAGAAATGAACACATAGGTGAAAAGTAATTGGCTAAAGCAAAACTGGGGGAAGACAGAGATGCTCTATATTAATGCTGCTCCCCTGGACACCATACAGCAGCAGCAGTCGATGCCTTTTTCCATCTTCAGTTGGCCAGAAGCCTGCACCGTTTGCTTAGGTGAGGAATACTAGGGTTACCATATTTCATCAAGCAAAAAAGAGGACGGGAGGAGCCCCGCCCTAGCCCCGCCCCTGCCCCTCCCACTTCCCGCCCCCCTCAGAACTCCCAACCCTCCCCCCGCTCCTTGTCCCCTGACTGACCCCTCCTGGGACCCCTGCCCCTAACTGCCCCCCCAGGACTCCACCCCCTACCTAAGCCTCCCTGCCTCTTGTCCCCTAACTGCCCCCTCCTGAGACCCCCCCACCCTAACTGCCCCCCAGACCCTACCCCCTACCTGTACCCTGACTGCCCAAAACCTTATCCACCTCCCCCATAAAGCCCCCTCCGAACTCCCGACCCCCCCCCCGCTCCCTGTCTCTTGACTGCCCCCCCCCCAACCTCCCCGCCCCCTCCCCCCCCCCCTGGCCCCCTTACCCTGCCGCTCAGACCAGCATGCTGGGGAGGAGGAGCAGGGGGAGGAGCTCCAGACTGCCGGTGCGAACGGCCGGCTGGTGATCTGTGAATGCAGGGAGGGAGGGAGGGAGTGCTCTCAGCTGCAGGGGAGAGGAGGGGGCTCTCTCTGGCTGTCGGAGCCCCATGTAAGTGGCACCATCCGGCCGGCTGCCCTGTCAGCCGCGCGCGCTCTGCATGGGGGGGGAAGTCCGGACATTTACAAATTCCCCCCGGACGCTATTTTTAACTCTAAAAGCCGGACATGTCCGGGGGAATCCGGACGAATGGTAACCCTAATTCGGAATACCACATCCCAAATCACTGTGCACAGTTTGCTCAGTGCTTCCATGCTTGCTGGGAACAACAGCCCAGGCAGCTAATGGTGATGGAACAAAGTGGAATGGGGTTGCCAAATGTGGCAAAGTTCAGGAAGCAGAATCAAGTGAATGAGGAAAGAGGAGGGCCTTGCTGCATCTGCTATACTGTAGGAAAGGGGGACTTAG
>NW_020692263.1:0-3753 GCF_002925995.2 Terrapene triunguis
GCCCGCTCTAAGGTAAGCCAGGGAGTATTTTTCCCGGACATGTTCGGCTTTTTGGAAATTGCCCCCGGATGGGGGTTTGATTACCAAAAAGCCGGACATGTCCGGGAAAAACTGGACGTATGGTAACCCTACTCCTAGGGGAATTATGTGCCACTGCACGTGTGCAGAATTCATGTCCCCTGCAGATTTCTTTGCTTCTCTGCAGAAAAATGACTCTGACAGGGAATCAAAGGGAAGCTGCAAGAGCAGTTATGCACCACTCCCTAGCTGTGCAGGTTGATCATTTCAGGTACCCAGAGCAGCCAGCGGAGAAGTAAATCACTGCAGGGCTGGGGACACCCCAGCCAGTGGCTCCTACCCTGAGCTGGGATCAGCTGCTAGTCCTGGCTGGGCTGGGCTGGGGGCAGGGGAGGATGGGATTACCTCTTCCCCTGCAAGGAGTGGCTCGGACTGTGTCAGGCCCACACCCAGAAACTTCCCCCAGCTACAGGAAGCTCAACATCCTCCCCTGCTTCCAGCCCCCCATTGCTGCTTCCTGCCCCCAAATTGGAACTGGAAAAGCTTCAGACAAGGGCAACAAAAATGATTAGGGGGTGAGGCGAGATTAATAAAACTGGGACTTTTCAGCTTGGAAAAGAGATGGCTAAGGGGGGATATGATTGAGGTCTATAAAATCATGACTGGTGTGGAGAAAGTAAATACGGACGTGTTATTTACTCCTCCTAACACATGAACGAGGGGTCACCACATGAAATTAATAGGCAGCAGGTTTAAAGCAAAAGGAAGTATTTCTTCACCCAGTGCACGGTTAACCTGTGGAACTCCTTGCCAGGGGAAGTGGTGAAGGCCAAGACTATCACAGGGTTTAAAAGAGAACTGGATCAGTTCCTGGAGGACAGGTCCATCAATGGCTATTAGCCCGGCTGGGCAGGGAGGGTGTCCCCTAGCCTCTGTTTGCCAGGCGCTGGGACTGGGCGACAGGGGCCGGATCTGCTCTGCTCACTCCCTCTGGGGCACCTGGCGCTGGCCGCTGCCTGGGATGGACCCTTGGTCTGACCCTCACACGGGCCCGTGCCAGAGGCGGCCGGGCCGGGCCTGGCTCTCACGCGGGCCCCGTGACCCAGCTCCTGGCGGGACTCGCCGGCCCCTTCGCCAACCGCCTCCCGGGATGTCAACGCGGCCGTTGCGGCGCCTCAGCGCTTCCCTGCCCCGCCCCCGCCCCGCCTGTCCGCCGCTATCCCGGCGTGCCCCGCGCGCGGAGCGGGCCGGCTGGGACGCTCTCGGCTGACTCACCCCGCCTCGCGCTGGCTGGGCCTGCGGGACTCGCGGGGGCAAGATGGCGGCGGAGGCAGATTCGTGGGGTAGGTGCTGGCCGCGTCTCGGGTCCCGGCCGGGTCCCCCCTCCCCTCCCCTCCCCCCGCCCGGCTAACCCGCTCTCGTCTCCCCCACAGACGCCGACAGCTTCGCGGTGGCGGATCCGGTGGCGAAGCGGCTGGTGCCGACGCCGGCGGCCGGCGGGGACCGCTGGGCCGGGGAGGATGAAGAGGACGAAGTGAAGGTGGGGGCGGGCGGCGGGGGGCTGTGGGGAGCGGGCGGAGCCCGGCCCGCCCTCGGGGTCGGTGTGGAGCCAGCCCCTGGCCCTGGGGGCTGCCGGGGCGGGGCGCTGCCCCGGGCCATATGGCGCTGCACGGCCCGGCCCGACCCGTAGTGACTGCGCTGGGGGGCGGCTCTGGGCCGGGCCGGCCCCGGGACACCGCCAGTCCACGCGGCTGGGACGGGGGGGCGAGACGGGGCTCGTGGCGGGCAGTGACAGTCGTGACTGAGCGCGGGGGGCTGTCAAAACGTGGCCCGCTTGGCTCCGTGGCGTGCGAGTGTCTCGCCCACACCGTCAGCAAAAGCTTTCCCGAGAGGGGAGGAGAGACTGAAACCGGCCTCATTAAAATGGAGACTCGGGGAGTCTCCGACCAGATGAGTAAAACTTGTCAGGTGAGCGCGTGGGGACGGATTAGAGTCACCCGGCTTTGTGTGGCGAGATGGGGAGAATACTGCTAATGCTAGGAACTGGAGTGGTCGGGGTAATGGTGGGTGGTGATGTGGCAGATTTGTGGTCGCTTGAAGTCTTTAAGATAGTCTGTTCTTTACAAATATGCTCTAGTTCAATCAGCAATTGAGCTTGGTGCAGGAATGATGAGGTGCAGTTCTGTAGTCAGTGTTATACGGTTTCATATGAATTGGGGCACTGGGTGATCAAAAGTTGGAAGGGCAAATAAAACTTTGGAATACATTTCTGTAAATGGGCTGCTTAACCCCCAGCTGAGACCTGTACTTGTTCTTTGGTTTCTGAGTTGAAGAAACATGGTTTCCCTTCTGTAACTTCCTTCCCAGCAACCAGTCCTCTTTCCCAGCTCCAGAGCAAAACCCCTGTCAATTACATCTCAAAAGGTGTCATCCCAGTGAATGGAGAATCGTGTCTTTTGCCCACCTGCCATCTCTAAGCTGCTGGCAGGCCTCTCAGTACAGAACTGCTCTGGGATCTGCCAGATGGTATTCAACTATTGGCCTCTCCTGTGGAGAGTCTCTCTATTCCCTGCCCCCTTGCAGGTTCTTAGCCTGAGGGAGCATCTGGGGAAGAGGTGGGTACAGAGGGGATGACAGAGGCTTGAACATTTGAACTTGTTCCAAATAGTCCTATCTTGGCACTATCTCCTACAGGCCAGCAACTTTCCTTCATCCTAGTGTTGTCTCTTCTGACTTCCTCTCAGTCCTGTGAAACTAGGCAGTCCCTCATTGTTCCTTTAGAATTAGGTTGTGTTCCGAGTGTTAAAATGGGGTTTATCTACTAGAGAATCATGGAGCTGGTTTCACCGTATTTCAATGTTAATCTTTTGCATTAGAGTTTGAACTAGATGTCCATCTGTAAACCTTCTCTATTAAATCAGAAACATTTAAAATGTCTAAATCCCATGCAGTGTAGTTCCCATATGTCCCTTAACAATAAAGATCAGTTGAGTGATGGATACCCCAACAATGCCAGGTTCTTCAGAGGAATGAACAGAACAGGTAATCATCGAGTGATCCATCCCCTGTCACCCATTCCCAGCTTCTGGCAAACAGAGGCTAGGGACGCTTCAGAGCATGGTTTTGCATCCCTATCCATCCTGGTTAATAGCCATTGATGGACCTATTCTCCATAAACTTATCTAGTTCTTTTATGAACCGTGTTCTAGTTTTGGCCTTTACATCATCTTCTGGCAAAGAGTTCCACAGGTTGATTGTGTTGTGTGTGACGGAATACTTCCTTTTGTTTGTTTTAAATCTGCTGCCTATTAATTACGTTGGGTGACACCTAGCTCTTGTGTTATGAGAAGGAGTAAATAACACTTCCTTATTTACTTCACACAGTCATTATTTTATAGACCTCTATCATATCCCCCCTTAGTCATCTCTTTTCCAAGCTGAAAAGTCCCAGTCTTATTAATCTCTTCTTATATGGAAGCTGTTCCATACCCCTATTCATTTTTGTTGCCCTTCTCTGTACCTTTTCCAATTCCAATAGATCTTTTTTTGAGATGGGGCGACAAGATCTGCATGCAGTATTTAAGATGTGGGCGTACCATGCATTTATATAGAGGCAATATGATATTTTCTATCTTCTTAGCTATCCTTTTCTTAATGATTCCCAACAGTGTTAGCTTTTTTGACTGTCGCTGCACTTTGAGTGTATGTTTTCGGAGAACTAGGCACAATGACTCC
>NW_020692264.1:0-5332 GCF_002925995.2 Terrapene triunguis
CGGCTCCCACCTGGCCCCAGGGCAGGGACTGGCTGGCTCAGGGGGGCAGGGAATGGAGCAGGGGCCTGTCCCCTCTAGGGGACGCCAGCTCCCATTTGGCCACAGAGTGGAGGACTGGCTGGCTCAGGGGGGCGAGTTCTTACCGAGAGGATCTGGTCCCCTTTCCGCAGCTCCCCACTCAGGTCAGCCGGCCCCCCGGCCAGGATGAAGGAGATGAAGATTCCTTCACCGTCCTCACCCCCGACAATGTTGAATCCCAGGCCCGTCGAGCCGCGGTGGATGATGATCCGGCGGGGTTCCCTGGGGGGGTGGGGTGGGGGTAGAGAGGTCAGGAACCCCCATGGGGAAGGAGGACAGTCACCGACGAAGTCCCGCAACACCCCACCACCAGAGTGCACAGCGGGGGATGCAGAGCACCCAGGAACGATGGGGTGTGTGAGGTCTGACTGTAATGACCCCTTTAGGTTACAGTGGGTGGCTGTATGTCTTGTGGGCGACGGTAGATTACGTGTGCGGCTGTACGTCGCTGCAACTTTGTGTGTGTGTGTGTGTGTGTGTGTGTGTGTTTGCCTCGTGCGCCTGTACATCACAGGCGCACTCTTGAACCTCCACAACATGTAGGCACCAGTACTTTCACCGGCGCCTGTGTGCATTTGCCAGTACCCCTCCTGTTTGCCTGTATGCAAGGTGTACACCTGAACCTTGCGGATGCGCCCGTGTGCCTGTACTTCATCATGAGGCTGTAAGGGTTGCATGGACTGGCAGGGCGCCTATATCTTATCTTTGTGCTTGTAGCACCTGTTACAGGATGTGATAACATATACATTTGACATGTACTCCTGTTTGAACGCCTGTACATCCTGTGGGCACCTGAACATTACATGGTAGCCTGTAGGTCACAAGTGTGGCCGTGTGTTACATGTCTACCTGTATATTCCAGATGCAGCTGTATATTCTGTAAATACCTATACAGCATCTGAGCGCCTGTACCTTACCGAGTTGCCTGTTCATTATGTGGCTGAGTGTATGTCAGAACGGTGTCTGTGTGTTATGTGGGTACCTGAATGTCTCACGGCTGCCTGTCTATTAGCTGTGCGCCTCTGTGTTATGTACACAGCTGTACATTACCTGTGCGCCTGTGTGTTACGGTGGGTGGCTGCACATTACCCGTGTGCCTGTGTGTTATGGTGGGTGGCTGTACATTACTCGTGTGCCTGTGTGTTATGGTGGGTGGCTGTACATTACCTGTATGTTACAGTGGGTGGCTATAGGTAACCTTTGCGCCTGTATGTTACAGTGTTTGGCTGTATGTAACCTGTGCACCTGTATGTTACCGTGCATGGCTGTATGTAACCTGTGCACCTGTATGTCACGGTGTGTGCTTTTACATTAATTATGTGCCTGTACATTACGGTGCATGGTTGTCCATTACCTGTGCACCTGTATGTCACGGTGGGTGGCTGTACATTACTTGTGCACCTGTATGTTACCGTGCATGGCTGTATGTAACCTGTTCACCTGTATCTTACAGTGTGTGGATGTACATTATCTGTGCGCCTGTATGTCACGATGTGTGGTTTTACATTACCTCTGCGCCTGTACATTATGGTGCATGGTTGTCCACTGCCTGTGCACCAGTATATCATGCATGCGGCTGTGTGTTACATGTACGCCTGTATATTACGGGTACACCTGTCGTCTCCTGCACTCAGGCGCCTACACTTCAGACGGATAACTGTGTGCACCCCTGGCAGATGAACGCCATTAAGAGGCCACAAAGGGGGTGATCTTTGTACACCCCAAACCGTGCCCCCTTCCTCTCTGGGCGGCAGGCGCCAGTCACCTCCCTCCCTCGGCACCCAGCCCTGCTAGGAGGCAGCCCCCAGGGGAGGGGCAGGGGCTTTGCTCACCTGGGTATGTCCTCTTCCCCCATCATCTCCTTGGGGATGGGGGAGTAGCGCCGGGGGGAGGTGGGGGTCATGGCTTGGGGGTAGTCGGTCCCCAGGTAACTCTGGTGGCTGATTTCGTTGTCCAGGTGCTGGGAATACGCTGGAGCAGGGAGAGAAAAGGGGGCGGCGTTAATGGCTGAGATGTGGCCACCTCTGGGGTGGGGCGGCCGTTCAGGCCGGGCTCCCGCCCCGCTCCCTGCCCCCCCCAGCACAGTTCTCACAGGTGGTGATGTCGGGCGGGGCGTAGGAGTCGTTGAGGTACATGTTGGTGGGTTTGGCCACCTTCAGGTAGACGACGTCGTACGTGTTCTTCAGCGCGGCCACGGCGTCCTCGTGCATCACATCCTCCAGGCTGACGTTGTTCACCTGGGGGAGGGGGGACGGGGGGGATGCAGGGTCAGACCCATGGGCCCCATCTCCCCCCCCCAGTATCCCACCTGCCTCCTGCCCCGGCTCAGACCCACGGGCTCTTCTACTCTCGGCGATATCCAGCGGCAGGGAGTTCTGCAGGGAGTCCCCACACAGCTCAGCACCCCTCCCTGCTCCAGCAAGCCCCTCCCACTCAGCTTTCCCCAGACATAGGCTCCTCCCCCTCAGCTAAGCCTCTCCCTTCAATTAGGCCCCTCCCCTAACACTTGCCACTCCGCTAAGCCCCTCCCACCCTCCACTCCCTCCGCTCAGGCCCATCTCCCCCCAGGGCTCAGTTAACCCCTGCCTGGCTGGGGCGGGGGGGGGTGACTCACCGCCAGGATCTTGTCCCCGATCTGGAGGCGCCCGTCCTTGTGGGCGGCCCCCCCCTCGATGATCTTGGTGACGTAGATGCTGTTGTCCCCGGGGATGTGCTGGTTCCCGACACCCCCCGCGATGCTGAACCCCAGACCTGAGCAGGGGGGAAGGGGAGAGAGATTCAGAGCGGGAGATTTTTGGGGCCAGGGGGGCAGACAGATCTGAGGCGAGTCAGAGAGAAAGGGACGGGGGGGGGAGATCCCGGGGGTTCCCCCTCTGGGGAGGATGGGGAGATGATGGGGTTTGGGGGGATCCCGGGAAAGAAAGGGGGAACCTCTGCCCGAGGGGGAGGATCTCCTAGGAGAAGAAAGGGGGGCCGTCAGGGGGAGCAGAGACTGTATGCGGGGGCTAGTGGTGATGTGGAGGGGACTTCAGGGGGACCCCTGGCTTTGGCATGTGCTGGGTCCAAGGGCCTCTCTCCAGTATGTGGGTTATCCGGTGGGGGTGGGGGTCTCTTAGTGGGTGGGACACCAGGGGGTATTGAGGGATTCTCTTTGGGGGTTCCTTAGCAGGGGACCAGGGGGGTGGATGATGGAGTCCCTGGATCTAGGGGGGATCTGGGGTGTTCTCTCGGGAGGCCCCAGGGGATGGAAGCAGGAGGGGGGCTGTGGGGGTGGCTGGCGGGGCAGGGGGTGTATGTGACCCCCAAGTTCTCAGGGTCTCTCCAAGGGAAGACGAGGGGTGCACAGGCACATCCCCAGCCATGGGGGGGGGTCTCTCAGAGGGAGGATGTTCCCAAGGAGCTTGGGGGGCTGTCTGGGGTATCCCGAGCCATAGGCGGGTTTCAGGGGGGCTATCCAGGGGGCTCCCCAGCCGCAGGGCGTCTCTGACCTTTGGGCCCCTTGATGAGCTTCACCTCCATGACCTTCTCGGCCAGGGCCTTACGCCGCATGACGTAGAGACGCACGATGGAGCCGGCTTCCTTCAGCGCCTCCACCGCCGTGCTGTGCGTCACCTCTCGCACGTCCACGTCGTTCACAAACAGGATGCTGTCGTTCACCCTGGGGCAGGGACACGGGGAGGGGGCGGATCAGGGGGGTTCACGGGGGCGGGCACGGCCCCAACTGGGGCCCAGGCGGCCCGGGGCGATTGTGAGCGGGTGCCATGTGCAAGCGTGCGACATGTGCGATGAGCAAGCGTGCGATGAGTGATGGCGCAATGGGGGAGAAACGAGCAGCCGTGCAAGGAGCGCTTCAGCGGGTATGCCATGGGCAATTGGGGAATGAGTGTGCAAAAAGTAACAGAGCGGCAAGCAATTGTGCAGTGAGCAGTTGTGAGCCTCTGCAATTAGCAGTTGTGCAATGAGCGTGCAATGACCAACTGGGCAATGAGAGATTGTGCAAGAAATGATTGTGAGCATCTGCAAGAGCGATTATGCAAGGAACAAACTAGGAGAGTCTGCAATCAGCTGTTGTGCAAGGAGCAATTGTGCAAGGAACGAGTAGGTGTGTGTGCAAGGAGCAGTCGTGCAAAGAGTCATTGTGAGCACATGCCATGAGCGATTGTGTGATGAGGAATTGCGCAGAAAGTTATTGTGATCACAGGGAATGAGTGTGGGATGAGCAATTGTGTAGTGAGTGATTGTGAACATCTCCAACGAGTGATTGTGCAAGTGTGAGTGTGTGCCATGAGCAACTGTGTAACAATTGTGCAACGGGTGCTGGTGCAGGGAACAATTGTGCAAAGGGGGATTGGGGGACCCTCTGCAATGAGCGATTGTGCAACCAGCAATTGTGAGAATTTGCCATGAGTGATGGGGTCATCAGTGTGCAATGAGCAATTGTGCAAGGAGTGAGGACAAGCACGTGCCACCAGTGATTGTGTAATGAGCGTGCAATGTGTGGTTGTGCAGTGAGCGATTGTGAGCACTTACAATGAGCAATTGTGCACTGAGAAATTGTGAGCATGTGCCATGAGTGATTGTGCACATGCAATGAGTTTTGGATGAGTGCAACAAGCAGTTGTGAGCATAAGCAATTGTGCAATGAGTGTGCAAGGAGTGACTGTGAGCTTGCGCAAAGAGTGAGGGGTGAGTGATTGTGCAACAAATGATGGTGACAGTTTGCAATAAGCGATTGTGTGCAGGCCATGAGTTATTGTATATGTGTGTGATGAGTGTGCCATGAGTGATTGTGCCCCAAGCAACTGTGCGCACACAAGTGTAAGGAGCAATTGTGAACATGCAATGAGTGATTGTGCAAGTCATTAGGTGCATGTGCAAAGAACATTTAGCAAACCGGTTCGCACGTGTGCGAGGAGTGATTCTGCACGATTGTGCACATGGACAGCCAGCCATTCTGGGCACGAGGCAAGGTGATCGTGCAAGAGGCGGTGGGTGTATATGCAATACGCCACTGTGGGAGCACCGAGGCGTGTCTTTGCATACGTCCGAGAGTTTGTGCCAGTGCTGGGCACGTGCAAAGAAGCAGCATGCAAGCCAGTGTGCACAGTCACACAATTGCTGAGTGCACACTCACTGCACAGGCTCGTGCGCTCACAACCTTACACCCCCAGCGCACAGGCTCACAATCGCTTGCACAATCACTCACTCCCCACTCCCCAGCCCCTCCTCTGCCCCCCACCACTCCCCCCCCCCC
>NW_020692265.1:0-4707 GCF_002925995.2 Terrapene triunguis
CCCCCCTCCCCAAAACCTACCCACAGACCCACTCTCCTGCCCCATGCCCCCCTGCGGCACTCACCAGCCCCCTGCTGGCAGGAGCGCTCATGCAGGCTGCAAGATGCTGTCTCCCTCTCAGCCACCCCATCCCCTGCCAGACCAGCATGGCAAATTTTGAATGTTTTTTAGCACACAGCTGTGCCGCTGCTCTAAGGGTTTAAGTGGATCATTTTGATGTCTTTCTCTTATACCACCAGAACCCAGTATGTTGAGCAGTTTCTGTTTAACGTCTGGTGACTGTTGTTCTCTTTCCCCCCCCCCTCTTTTTTTTTTTAATGAGCGTGTTCTGTTTTGTTTTTCCTTTATACTATATTAATACCTAGATTCTTTTCTTTGTAAGGAATCACAAGGTAGCTTGTCATGCAGTTACTTGTTTTATCCCCCTAGGGGTTGCTCTTTCTCTATACTATCTCTGTATCTTCAGTATGATATTTTAATCTGACGTGTGTTTGTATGTAATGAATGTTTTGCTGATACAACTCAACAGAAGAAAGTTCTCTTCTCTTTTGTCTCAAACTTATTAATGTTGTTCATCTGGCTGACTGTGTTCTTGTCAGAACATTCTATAGTGATTTGGGACTGAATCAGCAGAGTTATGGCCTTGTAACTGAATAAAAGGAAATCAGACCTAGCTAGATTATTTTATTAAACTTATAGTTCAGACTAAATTTTTATAAACTAACTTTAAAAAAAAATCCTACTCCCCTTCCTGGTGTAGTTTAAAGTTCTAACATTCCTATTCTTGTTGTATTTATTGTCAGCTTTTCACTGAAAGGAAACCTAAATTATGTTCTGACTGAGTGTTACTGCTAGATGGTGCATAATAAACACAGATACAAATCTTGGGTTTTAAGAGCTGTGGCTGCAACTTTATTCAGAAATTTGATTAAACTCAGTCTGTGATCTGAACTATTAACTGCTACCAAGTTGGCACAATCATTGAGGTCTTCCTGTAATAGTCCCAGCTGGCACTAGGAGCTGAAGTACCATTGAAAAATAAGCTTCCACCCCCTATACTTGCGAAAAGAATAAGGGTATGTTGATAGCAGTGTATTGTGCAATAATGCTGTCCTTCTCATCAGTGGTAACTGCAGTCCCAATTTAGCTCACCTGTTTCTTTCTGAGCTCAAGTGTGTGACATAGGGATAAGATCATGGTTGTTTATACCTCCAGGGACTCTGCCACAGGAACACCAGTGAATTCATGCTATTTGGCTATCAAATAACTCTCCTATTCACAAAAGAATGTGAGCAGTAAACAAGCACTCTATGCATCCGAAGAAGTGAGGTTTTTGCTCACGAAAGCTTATGCCCAAATAAATCTGTTAGTCTTTAAGGTGCCACCAGACTCCTTGTTGTTTTAGCAGTAAACAAGTGTGTCCTTGTGGCCCATCAGGTGAAGACTTTCATAAGGAGCTCAGGGTCTCTGTAAACTATTCAGCTTTTGCTTAATCACTTCTCTAGTTTCTTTAACCCTTATTCTGCAATGGTCCATCTTCGCTGAACCCACTACAGTACAGTTTTGGATTAGACATGCAGGGCATCTGAACAGTTCTGCCGAATCAGCGAAAATTCTTCCCTATTCTGTCCCTGAGGCTGTTTCTACACTACGCAACTTTTAGCAACATGGCTATCCCGTTATAGCTGTGCTGCTAAAAGGCGCGCAGTGTAGCCGCTGTTTGTCTATGGTACATGGGCCACTGGCTGTTGTAGGCATTTTGAATGTTGTGTGACAATTAGATCTGACTCAAGAATCTCTTGATGCCAGCTGCCAAAGGGGCACAGAGCTTGCAGGTATCTCCCAAGTCAGTCATGTATATTCTAGCTCACCAAAGAGAGTGATGTGAGATCTCTAATAAAACCTTATGTCATACTGATCCTCACAATCACTGCAAGATGTATATACGGATGATATTTAAGGAGTTGTGTATGTGTACTGAAAATGTTTTAAAGTCTGTCACCAACCAAAGAGGAAAACAGGCTTTCTTCCAGATAGGAGGCAATATATGTATCTCTCTGTAGAAATGTAAATTAAGCATTGTAAGCCAACACAATGGAAGCTTTATTTACATACAGAGTCAACCAGAAAGGAGCACACAGGAAAAAACAAGCCATGAGGGTTAGCCTGGTCATGTGCTAAGACAATGAACTTTGGGGGGAGAGAGGGCATATGTTGGAGACGAGGAAGACACCCCTTTATCCTGCACTTAGGAAGTAAACTGACAGCATATTTACATTCATGAAAACGGGATCCCAATCAGCCTTGCAAAAGGCTTTGGATGAGATAAGATGCCTTAGACAGGAAGTTAGCCTGTTACATTTAGTCTCTAACAGTCGTTATGATTTTGTTTTATATGTAACCCTTCTGTTTCGATTATCCTTACTCACTATCTCTTAAATCTTGATGTTTGATAATACAGTTATAGTGAAAACAATCAAATTTATCTCAGTGCTGTGGAATTATAAAAGGAGCAGATCTTGAGCTGAATCAAACAAGCTGGTGTGTGCACTGTCCCCTTTGGGGATAGTAAACCTGGTATTTCTATGAGTGCTCAATGGATAAGGAGCTGAACACTACAGGGGAACTCTTCAAAGGCTCTTGAGGAGTGGGGTGCACCTATTGTTAACCCGCAAGGCAAAATGAGGACTGACACAGCCCATTGGAGATTGTTTGGGTGACTAACAGACTGGTGGTGTCAGGGAGCTGGTACCCACACAAGCACTGGCAAGTCTCCCTCTCGCTGGAGGCAGGGGCAGTAACAAGATGACTCATAATCCTGGGCACTCCAAGAACCACCACATTCCACAATTTAACTTCACACTGGGAAACTGGGGTATTTCCCTTGTGTAGACAAGTTCTCAGTGGACTTTGTACAGGAATTGGGGGAAGAAATGCTCCCCACCAACGTGGGGCTTGATGCAGTGTCTGCACAGATACTATCCTTTTGCCACGGGCCATGGGCTGTAGTTGCGACTAGGGTCCACTTGTGTTCTTTCTACTGGTTGGCTAGGCATATGGGTTCAGTCACATGAGGAAACAAATGTATTATCCATATTGCAGCAGCAGCAGCCAGCAGAAGTTCATCTATACAGTTAGTAAGTCATTAGCATAGTCAGGACTCGGGTTTTTCAAGACAGGGTGATTAAAAACACCTGACCCCTGCCTGCACCACTACTATTGGTAGTAATAATGCAGCTGTAGAGTTGTTGTGGGGGAACATATATACGAACTTTCCTAGTGCAGGCAAAACTGTAATGGCAGATCCAGTGGCCATTCTCATAATATGTTGCCCCATTCTGCATTATCTTAGGGAGGGAAAAGTCGTGAACAAGAACTCCATAGCAAATAGATTCTTTGGAGTCCCTCTTTCTGGTTTCTGAATGGAACTGGTGAATTTCTCTTTAGGTCTTTCCATGCCTGATGAGAATCCTAGCATTTGGGCAACCCTGTGAGAGCCTCTAATGGCCAAGTCATCAAAGGTCTGCCTTCCTTTTCTCAAAAAGTGCTATTAGATATGTGGACAGCCTCAAGAGAGGGATAGAAAAGATATTTGATGTCTCATTTAAAGGACAGCCCTTCTAACAGGGAGGCAATAATACCATCAATGACCAGGATTGTATATTTTACTCAGCTCGAGTGCCCTCTGAAGATGGATGGGAAATCCCATTAGATCTGCTAGATGTCAGTTTCTTTGTTTTATTCTGCTGCTCTGCACTGATGTATGATAATAGCTGTCTGCATAAAGGTGTGCATTTATTATAATCTGTAAAGTACAGACAAAATGGGATAAGTGATACACCAAGGGAATGAGCTATGTCTATTTTATGTTTACACTAAAGATGTTAGAATTTCGTGGGTAAATTGGGAGCTGCCAATGCTGCCTCTCTGATTAATGTTACTGAAAGACTTTTTTCCAGTAAAGCTGCAAAAGGCAAAGATTAGTATAGTTGTCCACTGCAATATGTTACACACTTATTTGGTACATGTAATATTAAAAAGCTTTTTAAATTAAACCTTTTAAACTGAAATACTTAGTACTATTGTTTCCCTGATGTCAAGCTTTAGGGTGGTGAATTTTACATGTAGAAATAGCTTTTTTGGAGAAAGCAATCTAAGGTACTTACTTAGCCTCTATTACCTTAGTGTCTAAGTGCCTCACAATCTTAAATGTAGTTATCCTCCCAGTACTCCATTTATATAGGAAAGTATCCCATTTTTTTTTTTTGTATTTGTATTGTGGGGCTAGTGATGTTAGGGTACCTAGAGCTTTGGATAGGTATCTTTTTATTTTAAATATAAATATAAATGAAAATTAAATTTCACAGATGTGGAACTGAGGCACAGAGAGACTAAGTGACTTGCCCAAGATCACACAGCAAGTCTGTGGCAGGAAAGGCCCTCGTCCCTGGATCACCCTTACCCCCCTTCAACTTCTGTGTATAAATATATATCTTAAGACATGATTTTTCCTTTGTTTTATTTATCATAGATGGAGCTGGCAACACAGCTTATTATTAAGGTTTTTCATACTTCAAGTTATAAGATACCCACCTCCCCCAGTTGCTTATAACATAGCCAAACTTAAACTATTTGGGAGGGAATTTTACATGCTGGATGTCTGCCTCAGACTGGCCTTTTTAAAAAAAAAAAAAAAAAAAAAAAAAA
>NW_020692266.1:0-5442 GCF_002925995.2 Terrapene triunguis
TGGGGGGGGGGGTCCTGGGGGGGCTGGACATGGGGGTCTGGGGTCCTTTTCCCGGTCAGAAAGCGATTGTAAAAGATTTGGGGGGTGGCGGGGTTTGAACCGGCCCGTAGTTCATGTCATGGCTGCCTGGTTTGGGGGGCTCAGTTTGGGGGTGCCCCAGCCAGGCAGTGTCCAGTATTAACCCTTTCGTGCCTGGCACGAGGGGGCCAAGCCGCGCTGCCATGTTCCGTGTGGGACTCAGGGATTTTGGGAGGTCTTCAGAGCTCCACTGTTGTACCCCCAAAACCAGACCCAACCCTGTCTTAGCTCAGGGGAGGGGGAGGGGGAGGGAGTGGACCCCCAAAAGGGGGAATATTAGGGTACTTGACATTTGGGGGTTAGTTTGAGGGTTCACAGAACTTTTTAGGTACGTTTCCAGATGTGGCAGTTTTGGGGGTTCAGTTGCTGAGGAATTTGGGGGGCCTGATGGGTCTAAGGGGATTTGGGGAAGTCCCTGGAGAAGCTGCAGGACCCCACAGTGGGGTCAAGGATCTGAGGGGTGATGAGGATTAGGGGGTTCACTATGGGGAAGATTAGATGTGGGAGCCCCAACTTTGGGGTGCTGAAGATGGGTGTGGATTCAACTGGGGAACTTAGTTGAACCCCAAGGCTTGGAAAGAGGCATCAGCTGCAATTGGGGGTTCAGTTTTAGGGCCTCAAGAGTGGTTTTGGGGTGACCGAATTTGGAGGTTGCAGTTCCAGGAGACAGTTTGGGGCTGGGGGTTTTGGGGTGTCCAGGAGACCTGCCGGTTGGGGTCAGCAGGAATTGTGTGTTATATTTTGGGGTTCACGTCGCAGCGCCTGGTTCTTCGCTCTGGGAAGTTTGGGGTCACTGGGACATTTGCATGAATTTTAGAGGTTCACTTATTTTAGTAGTTTACGGGCTGTTGATATTGGGGGTCACTAGAGAATTTTCTGGTAGTTTTGGGGTTCATACCCTGGAAGGGAGTTCACGTGGATTGAATTAAGCACATTGGCTATTCACTTGGGGGGTTGAGTTTTGGGGAACCACTTAAATTGGGGGTCACTAGAAATTTGCATGACTTGTAGGGACTTGGGGTTATGTTTGAGGGTTCCCTGCCTGTGCAGGCTGCTAGTTTTGGGGGTCACTAGAGATTTTGTGTTAATTCATAGGGTGATTCAGTTCAGGAAACTCCACTTATTTGGGGGTTTGCTGGAATTTTGGGGCTGTTTTTAGAGGTGATGGGGTGGTAATTTAGGGGTGGCTGGTTTTGCATGAGTTATTGGGGTTCAGTTATTTTTATAAACAGTTGGAGACTTGGACCCTGGGTTCAGGGGTTCTAGGATAATTTGGGGGGGCTGCTGGGGGTGTCACTAGTTAGGAGGTTCAGTTTGATTATCTGTAGCACATTGTCAGTATTGGGGTACCAGGCTGTATTGGGGGGAGGTTTCCTGCATTTTATGATCCAGCTTCGAGTGTACAAGTTTGGGATTCTAGGTGCTTTTGGGGGGCCCAGTCCCTTTGCAGTCTAGGGGTGTATTGGGGTAACTGCAGAGCTGACTGCATCTGACTTGAAATTTGGGGCTGCAGCTGTCTGGGGTACTTTGAATTTTGGGGTGCTGTGCACAGTTGGGGTGACTGGGCAGTTGACTTGGGGGTGCAGGTTTGGGAGTCCAGCTGCTTTTGGGGGGCCCTGCATCACAGGGGCCCTAGTTTGAGGGGGCTCCAGGTTGATGTGGGGGTGCCAGATTGATTTTGGGGGGCTAGAGCCCCAAGGGTCAGCGTGACCAGGACACAAAATTTGGGGGTGCAGGAGCACAATCTTTGAGGGGGTCTCTGCAGCCACCCGGTTCTGAGACCCCCTGTTTCTCACAGAGGGGGGCTGTCTGTGGCTCCCTGACTGGCATGTCAAATATTGGGGTTCCCAGACCCAGACCCCTGCGCGGATGTTTACATATTTATGGGGCTGTGGTGTGGGGGGGGGTCAGCATGGGAACCCCACTGTGCCCCCCGCCCCGGGGAGATGTCGGGGGGGTCAGTGTTACACCCCTGATTCCGGCCCCAATGTTCTGTGTATTTATAACAATAAAAGCACTTTGTTCCCTAACGTGTGTGTGGGTTTCCTCTGGGGGAGAGGACCCAGGAGTCCCGGCTCCCAGCCCCACCTTCTCTACCCACCAGCCCCCACTCCCCTCCGGGAGCCAGGAGAGAACCCAGGAGTCCTGGCTCCCAGCCCCTCCTGCTCTAACCCACCAGCCCCGCTCCAGACTGTCACATTCCATCAGGGTGACGCTGGGGCGGGAATTAAAGGGACGGCCCCTCCCTCGCATTGGTGTGTGTGGGGGAGTCAAGTGCAGGGGGGGGCTGTGGCCCCAGCTCCTGCTGCCCCCTCCCTTCAGCACAGCCCCCCCCTGCAAGGTTGGGACCTCCCCAGCACAGCGCCCCGCCCCAGCGCTCAGCCCGGACCCCCCCACCACGGTAGCCAGGCGGGGGGGGCGGATTAGCTGGGGGGGGATTAGCGGGTTAATCCGGCTGCACCTGCTGCCTTTAAGTGGTTTGTCTGTAAACAGGCTGAGGGGGGGGGCAGCAGGACAGAGACAGCGGCACCCGCCCCCCCCCTTAGAGAGAGAGAAACAGGTGAGAGCCTGGGAGTGGGGTGTAGTGGTTAGAGCAGGGGGGCTGGGAGCCAGGACTCCTGGGTTCTCTCCCTGGCTCCGGGAGGGGAGTAGGGGCTGGTGGTTAGAGCGGGAGGCGGGGGATTGGGAGCCCGGACTCCTGGGTTCCCGCCCGGCTCCGGGAGGGGCGGGCCCGGCAGGTGTGCGGCTCTGGATCCCGGATGCGGGTGGGGCCGGAGACACCTGAGCGGCCGGGACCCGTTTTCACTCAGGCCCCGGGACCCGAGAGGTGACCCAGGGGGGTTGGGGAGGGGCTGGGGGGGTTTCCCGGCGGGCGGGGGGGACAGGCGCAGAGGAGGCTAAAGTCCAAACCCTGCGGCTCTGTCTGCTTATCCCCACCCCCAGGGAACGGGGTGGGGAAGGGGGCTGGGAGCCCGGACGCCTGGGTTCACTCCCGGATCTGGGAGGGGAGGGAACTGGGGGCTAGTAGGGTGGGCGTGGGAGGGAACGAGGACTCCTGGGTTCTCTGCCTGGCTCTGGGAGGAGAGTGGGGGCTGGGAGGCCGGACGCCTGGGTTCTCTCCCGGATCTGGGCAGCGCTGGGTATTTGTGGACTCTGGAGTCAGGCCAGGACCCCGCCCCGGCTGCCTCTCCCCCCAAGTCACCCCCTCCCCTTAGGCCCCGAATCCCAACCCACTCCCCTTCCCTCTTTCGGTCCCCTGACCCCTCACTGGCCCAGCCCCACCTCCCTTCCCTGACCCCCTCCCGCACACCCACAGCAGGCTGGGAGGGGGGGCAGGGCTGGGCTAGCAGGGGCTGCGGGTCGGGAGTGAGGGGCACCGGCAGAGCTCGGGGGGCGGGGCAGGGCTGGGCTAGTAGGGGGCTGCAGGGCGGACGTGAGGGGCATCGGCAGAACTGGGGGGCGCAGGGCTGGTCTGACCTTATTTTATTTGCTCTCCTAGCCTGGTTCGTTCTGCCCCTTTCCCATCCCACGATTCGACCCCTCCGAGAAGGATCCAGATCGGTGTGGACCTGTGAGCCAGGTTCTAGACACCGCAAGGATCTAGCTCTGGGTTCTAGACTCACTGACCTCTGGAGCAGCCACGTCCGGGAATCTGGAGAAACAGGACGAACAATCCAGGTCTAGAGCAAGTGGGTTCCTGATCCCACCACGTTCTAGACTCCACCAGGTTCCAGAGCAGGCCCCAGGGAATCTGCTTGAAGCTAGAGGAACACAAACGCTCCAAACCCCACGTTACTGAGCAGCAAAGGATCTGGACCGTGCTGGGTTCTAGAGCCTGCAACCATCCTGTGGCCTGTTACACCGTGAGGTGGAGTCATCAGATGGGAGAACTGGGTTCTAGATTATCCCAGGTTTCTAGCACCCAGTTCTAGATCCTTGTGGGGGTCTAGCCTGCTCGCGGTTACTGAATTCCATGTGTGTCTAGATCTGGGTGGTCTAGGCTGGAGAGGAGACCCAGGCACAGGCCAATCTAGAGTCACGTTCTAGTCGCTCCACAACAGCTGAAGTGCCCAGACATAGGGCTCTGGATTCAGCGTTGGAGGCACCAGCTCAGAGGATCCAGAACCTCCCGATGATCTAGAGCAGACACGGCTGTAGACGCCATCAGGTTCCCGAGCTGACACCTCCTGCCAAGCTGACGAGTGCGGACTCCGGAAACACCAGCAAGACCTGCTAGGCTCTGGAGCCGTCGCATCCCCGGTAGGCGGTTCTAGATCCTGTCTTGCTCTAGATCGGTTGGAGCTGTGGGTTGGGTGACCTCTAGAAAGCAGCTGTAGGGCTCCAGAGTGGGCCAGCCTAACGCAGGGAGCCCCAGAACCCCTCAGAGGTTCCAGATCAGGTTCTAGACCCCCATGGAGGACCAGAGCGACACCTGCCGGCTGTGCGGCTCCCCACTGCAGGGCAGCCAGCGCCGGTGGCTCTTCCACCGGGCCCCCCAGCGCCCCGACCTGCGGGTTCTCCTGGCCCACGTGTGCCGGGAGGCGCCGCGCCGGGGCGACGGCCGGGGCGAGTTCCTCTGCGGGAAATGCGCCCAGGCGCTGGGACGGGTTTTCCGCTTCGACACGGTGATCGCCCGGGTGCAGGCGCTGTCCCTCGAGCGGCTCCGGCGCCTCCTGGAGGAGAAGGAACGTCTGGTCCGCTGCCTCCGGCACCTCCATGCCCGGCACAGCCCCACGGCCAGCCTGCCCCCGAGCCCGGCGGGCGCCCCCCAGCTGCCGGACGTGCAGTACCAGCGGCTGCTGCAGGAGGACTTGGCGCTGGCCGGGTTCGAGTGCTGGGCGGAGCCGGGCGCCGCCGGGAGCCCCTGCCAGAACCGCTGGTGCCCCGGCTGCCACGGGCTGCGGGTGCCCGACGCGGATTACGAGTGGGTGTGCGGGACGCCGCGGCAGCTCCGGGCTGGGTCCCCGGCGCTGCCCCTCTGCCGGGACAAGTCCCAGAGCATGCCCCTGGTGCTGCGGGCCGGCCTGGGGGGCACCCGGGGACATGGGGGGTCCCTGCTCTCCCTGCGCTCCTGCTCCCTCCTGTCCCTGGACAGCCTGGCCGGGCCAGAGCCGCTGGGGGAGGCGCTGCGGGCGCTCGGGGGCATCGGCCGGCGGGCGCTGAGGGTGCCCCGCGGCAGCAGGATCCCGGTGCTGGCGGGGAGGGCAGCCCCCTCTGCCCCCCCCAGGGAGATGGAGGAGGAAGAGGAAGAGGAGCAGGAGGAGGAAGAAGAGGAAATCGAGGATGAATTCATACCATTGGGGATGATGGTAAGAAGGGGAACGAGGAATAGAACCCAGGAGTCCTGGCTCCCAGCCCCCCCCC
>NW_020692267.1:0-2386 GCF_002925995.2 Terrapene triunguis
TGGTGGGGTGGGGTGAGAGTCCAGGGCTCAGGTAGGGGGCAGCCAAAATTTTTTTTTGCTTGGGGGCGGCAAAAAACCTAGAGCCGGCCCTGCAGATGGATCCTTCAAACAAGGGATGGGGGGGCGGGGTTTGAAATCCCTGGGAACTGACTAGAGTGAGAAACCTGCTTAGGCCAAGATGGTTCCCCTAGGAAGACAAGGGAAAGCAGCCCCTTGCACTTCTGACTGAGAGGAGGTCGGCCATGGCTGGCAGGAAAAGGATTGGCTGGAAATCAGCCTTGACCCAAGGCTGTAGCTTATGACGTCTCAGCCACGTAGTCACTTTTATTTGCTGGTCACTGTTTTATCTTTATCCCTTGTACTCGGGCTCACTTCAAACCTCCAGCGTTTGTCACTAAACGTGTTGTAAGTTTAATCCGCCCCCTGCCAGTGCTACGTTTGCCTTGACGGGCTCGTTACCTCCAGGGCCAGGAATAAGCGGCGCTTTTATCTTTATAAAGGAGCCACGCGGACCTTAATGCTCAGCGTGCTCCAGGAGAGGGCTGGGTGCTTCGGGGCAGGTAGTGTGGGGGAAATGCAGGACAGGTGTGTGTCTGTGTGCTGGGGTCTCCTAGGGTTGCCAACTTTCTAATCGCACAAAACTGAACATCCCTGCCCCATCCCTTCCCTGAGGCCCCGCCCCTTCTCATAGGCCCCACCCACTTGCTCCATTTCCCCCTCCCTCCGTCTGTCACTCTCCCTCACCCTCACTCACTTTCACCGGATTGGGGCAGGGAATTGGGGTGTGAGGGAGGGGGTGAGGGCTCTGGCTGGGGGTGCAAGCTCTGGGGTGGGGCCGGGGATGAGGGGCTTGGGGTGCAGGAGGGGCTCAGGGCTGGGGCAGGGGGTTGGGATGTGTGGGGGGCTACAGGGTGCAGGCTCCAGGAGAGAGTTTGGGTGTGGGAGGGGACTCCAGGTTGGGGAAGGGGGTTGGGGTGTGGGGTCCCAGCAGCGCTTACCACGGCTCCCAGGAAGTGGCCGCTAGGTCCCTGCAGCTCCTAGGCGCAGGGGCAGCCAGGGAGGCGCCGCGTGCTGCCCTCGCGCCCACAGGCACCGCCCCCGCAGCTCCCATTGGTCACGGTTTCCGGCCAATGGGAACTGCAGGGCCAGCACTCGGGGCCGGGGCAGTGCATGCAGCCTCCCTGCAGGACCTGGCAGCTGCTTCTGGGAGCCCCAGGCCCCCACTGCGCCGCTGACCAGACTTTTAACGGCCCGGTTAGAGCTGTTATCCTGCGAGACGCTGTAAGAACTGCGGCATCGGAGCAGACAAATCGACCCTCTAGCTTGGTGGCCCGGCTCCACCAGAGGCCAAGGCCGGTGTGCGTGTAATTTCTTTCTCACCTGGCCACCACTGCATGCCCTGCAGCTGAGGTCGATGGGCCGTGTACGGTAACCTCCCAGCTGACCAACCGCAGAGACTAGTCCTGAGGGGTGAGCTGGTACTGGGGCCTGGCAAAGCATTCTGGGACTTGTAGTCCAGGAGGACTGGCGGGCGTTGTAGACTCAGCAGCAGTGCATGCTGGGAAGGAATGCCCAGGGAATATAAGAAGCAGCCTTCTCGGGAAACAGAGACTTTCCCCCTCAACATACCCCTTTACAATCCCTGCCCCATTCTTTGCAGGCACCTGGCTATTAAAAACCAATGGTACATAACCCTGCAATGTTATGTGGCTCAAAACTTTAGTGAGGCTGGGTCTTAAACACCAGGAGCCTGCACCAGGCCAGTCAAACTGGTTTCACTCTGATTCTGGGAAGAGTGGGGGCTCATTTCTGTGTAAATTAACCCTGCTCCCAACTGACTTCAGCCAAATCAGAGCGTGCCCACGGCTCAGGTTTCAGTTCCTACCCATGGTTAAAGCTGGGCCGAGCGGAGTGCCCCCACAGCCTTGTGCAGGGCCAGATTTCCAAAAGTGCTCCGCTCCCATTGTTCTCAGTGGGGGAGGGAGGAGGATTCGCCATTGTTTTCTGTGCCGATCCATTGTTCTCAATAGTAGTGTGTGTGTGATACTCCATTGTTCTCAGTGGGGGAGCGGGTGTCTCTGTTCTCAGTGGGGGTGGCTGGGTGTTGACACATTTGAAATTCTAGCTTTTGGGGCCAGATCCAAAGCAGGCTGGAGGTGATGGGAAGCCTCTCATTGACGTGGGCTTTGGACCAGAGCCACATCCCTGTGCTGTGGGGGGGTCAGATAGATCAGACCATATCCCAGAGAGGGTGTGTGTGTGTGTGAGACAGATGGCTCAGACCCATACACCAGTGCAAGGGAGTGGAATTATATGGATCAGACCCATACCCCAGTGGAGGGGGGGAATGAGATGGATCAGACCCGTACCCCGGGGGGAGGGGAGA
>NW_020692268.1:0-10339 GCF_002925995.2 Terrapene triunguis
GGGGGGGGAAGGGACAGCATGGAGGGGGACCCGCAGAGCCCAGCACATGGGGGGATCTGGGGCAGCATGGAGCTGGCAGGGCCTGCAGAGCCCAGCACAAGTGGGGGGGGGGGGGGGGGGGGGGGACAGCATGGAGGGGGACCCGCAGAGCCCAGTACAAGGTGGAGCAGGGGCAGCATGTGGGGGGGCGATGGGGCTCGTGCGGGTTTCCTGGTGGCAATGACGAGTTACCACCTGGGTAGCGGCCATCGCGCCAGGCCCGCCCCCAGGGCAAGGGCACCCGCCGCCTGGGCTGGGCGCTGAGGGGGCGGGGCGCGAGGCGCGGCTGGGTCCCGGCCAGCTCAGCACGGATTGGTCAGGGCTTCCTCAGCCCCGCCCCATCGCTGCCATCAACAAACATGGCGGCTCTGCCCAGCCCGTGCGCGCGGTCATTTCCGGTGCCCTCCGGAAACATGGCGCCTCTGCCCAGCCTGAGCCTTGTTGTGACACCACTTCCGGTCCTTCTCCCCCAGTAAAGATGGCGGACGAGGCGACCCGGCGGGTGGTGGCGGAGTTGCCGCTGCTGAAGACGAACGCGGGGCCCCGGGACCGGGAGCTGTGGGTGCAGCGGTTGAAGGAGGAATACCAGGCGCTCATCAAGGTCAGGCTCTTCCGCTTCCGGGAAGGGTGTCACCGGCAAAGGGGCCGGGCGGAAACCGCTTCCTGTCAGCGCTCTGCTCCCGGGGTCTCTGGTGCGGGGAACGGGCCGCCCTTTCCCCTCGTGCCACCCGGTGTCCGGACGGGGAGGCCTCACTGTGGGGAGCACGCGCCCCTCTCGTACTGATGGGGCCCTTCCCAGACGGTGGCCAGAGAGAGTCATACTCAAATGTGCCCCCCCATCTCTCTACAGGGGACATGGTCTGCCCCTTCCCCCCATCTCTGCAGAGGACCTGGGGCTGCCCCCCCGTCTCTGGAGCATTAGCCAGGCCCCATTGGGGTTCCCTGTGCTCCAGGGGGTGCAGACTGCCCTGCTCCTAAGGTATCTGAGGGCTGCAGTGGCCGCACAGCGCAGGGATCTGTGGGGAGAGTATAGCTGGCTCCCAGGCCCAGAGTGAAGCACGTCCCCTGGAGGGGCATTGGGGTGCCCCCGGGCGCCTACCTTGCCCTAAACTCTCCAGTTAGTGTAGCCTAAAGGACAGGTCACCTGGAAACCAGCAACATTCTCCCCCCGTGCTGCCCGGCCAGGCCTGTGTACTAAGGGCATCCCATGGGCAGCAACCAGACCCAGGAATCCTGCAGTCTGCCTCATGCCCAGTACCCCAGGGCTTGACAGAGTCTGCTTTTGGGGCCCTATGCGATGCTACTGCCAGTCTTGTGTTGCTGGCTGCGGGGCTTTTACAGCTGGTGTTCACCACAGCAGCAACAGATCTTTCTGCCTTGTGAGGAACATGCCTACGCTGTAAACATGTCCAGAGAGATCTCCATTATCTACGTAGATTTGGGGAACAGGAATTTTGGTTTCTGTGCAAGCTTCTGATGGATTGGGAGGCTAGACACAAACTGCATGGTATGGGGGTTCTGATTTTGTGGGGTTGCCTGTACCCACTCACTGCCTTTGTTTTTCCCTTCCCAGTATGTGGAAAACAACAAGAACGCTGACAATGACTGGTTCAGGTTGGAGTCCAACAAGGAAGGGACGAGGTAGGCATGGATAGGTTGCAGGGCGTGTTTGTGGCTGCCATGGCTCCAGGCCCTCCTGTCTCTCTGATGGGTTTCCTCTGCTATAGCCCGCTCTCTAGCCTTTGAGTAATTGTGAGCATACCAAGTCCCAGTCCTGTGGGAGCCCTTCACTGAAAAAGGAGCAGAGGGCTGAGTCTCTGGCAAACAGGTCTTGCCTTCCGATAGCTGCTGGGGTTAGAGGCATGAACAAGAAAGGGAATTCTGAACAGTCCTTTCTCACCTCTGTGTCACATCCTTCCTATCCTAATCCTGCTAGCTCTCTGGTTGGCCAGAGACCCCTCTGGGGTTGCGGGGAACTTAACGTCTACTCATAGACTTTAAGGTCAGAAGGGACCAATATGGTCATCTAGTCTGACCTCCCGCATGATGCAGGCCATAAATGTTGACCCCCCCACTTTCCCTTAACTCTGCTGTTGAAGTCTCCAGATCGTGATCTAAAGACTTCAAGTTGCGGAGAATCTTCCAGCTTGCGACCCCTGCCCTATGCTGCGGAGGAAGGCGAAAAACCTCCAGGGCTACTGCCAATCTACCCTGGAGGAAAATTCCTTCCCGACTACTGTGCAAAGCATGCAGAACCCTGCCCCTCTCCCAGCTCTCCCTCCATCCACAAGGAGCAGGGAAGGCCACAAGCCCTTTTTCCCTTTGCAGGTCCCCCAGGTTGTGCCCTAATCTATCTCTTGGTGGAATAAAGTATAATAATCTCAGCCCCCTTGGCCCCTGGAGGCCATTTCTCATCCCTGCTTAATAAATATGGACACATTCCATTACAGAGAATGCAAGGTAGGTGATTAGTGATCCAGTCTGCACTGTGCTTCCTGTGGTAGGAGGCACTGAAATGCCACCCCACCCTGGGCTGTGTGGCACCTCGCCAGGAGCTCAAGGGCCACCCCCAATGTGTATACGAGGGAACAGGCTGCAGCTGCCCTTTTCAGTAGCAGGGAGATGGAAGCTAGGGACTTGCAGGCAATGTGACTTGACTGCATGGGTCAGGATGGAGCACTGCATGCTGGGAGCTGTAGTCTCCATTTGGCTTCATCCACTGCAAGAGTGTTGGGGGCACCCACTGTGCTCCAGTGGTGTCGAGCAGTTGGAGGTGGTACTGCCCAGCAGGAGGGAGTACAGTGCAGCTGGGTGCCCCACATGTCCATGGGCTGCCAGTCGTAGCTTGTCTGGCTGCTCCTCTTGGACTTGTGACCTATTGCCAGGTGAGCTAATGGCTTCATAGTGCTCCGTGTGCCGCACCCGGCTTCCACCCAGGGCTCCTCAGGGGCTAGGATAGGCATCGATCCCCTATGTGCCACTCTGCCATTCTCATAGAGGGGCTCGGCTTGGGCCCAGCTGTTAGTGACACTGCAGAGAGGTGCCTGCCCTTGTGCTCTCGCTACCAGCCCCCAAGCCTGGGGCTGTGAATGGACCCCCGCTTGCCTGCCTGCAGCATCGCTCCGTTGGGTGCAGTGCCCACACAAAAAGGGACTCATTAGTTTGATGGGATGGAGCCTGGATCAACTGAGTGCCATGGAGAACGGGTCCAGGCTGCAGCAGCCAGAGCAGAGCTTTTAGCAAAACATCCCGTCTTGAGTCAGACCTGGCCAGCGATGGAGGATCCCCCACGACCTTGGTTCCAATGGTTAAACTTCAGCTTCCAGCAATTGGGTCTAGTTAGACCTTTGTCTGCTGCACTGAAGAGCCCCCACTTGTCAGATTTCTGTTCCCCACATCCCCCCTTATCCGCCTCTTTGTTAAGCTGAACAGACGATGCTCCTGGGGTCTCTCCCTGCCCCCTCCTTCCTGTCTCTCTCTCTTGCAGGTGGTTCGGGAAGTGCTGGTACATCCATGACCTGCTCAAGTATGAGTTTGCCCTCGAGTTCGACGTGAGTGTCCCTGGGGCGGGGGCATCTGAGGGAGGAGGGCCCTCCTGCTCTGCTCCGAGGCTGGGGAAGGGAGGGGTTTCTCGTCCACTCCCTGCGGCACTGGAGGGAGCAGGTGGGAGCTGGCCCTGGCTAGGTTCGCAGCATCGCTGTCCCCCTAGGCCACAGGAGACAGGGGCTGAGGAAGGGAACACACCGAGGATGTTAATCGGGAAGGGGCAGAGAATCGCCCGCCCCGCAGGGTGAGAGCGAGCAGGAAGGAGTCCTGTGGGACTTGGCTAATGCAGCCCAGCCCCTGAGCGAGCAGGGAGCCCTTTACACAGAGCTTTGCAATGGAACGTGCCACAAACCGGACCAATGGGATTGTGTCGGGGAACTTTGTGTAACGTGGGGCTAGCAAAGGGCTCTGCCTCAATGGGGCCCTGCCCCCTCCTGCCCCTCCTAAACTAGGGCATCCCCCTCCCGCCTACCCACGAGCTTCCACTTCAGCATCTGGGATGTAAACTCAGTAGGGAGCTCACAGGGGCCTAGGCTCAGTGCTCCCAGCTGTGTGGCTGAGCAGAGAGAGCAGCAGCTGGGAACTTGGGGTACACATACTGCTCCCCAAGGGGAGGGGGGCTGGCGTGGCCATGGGCACACTGAGCGGGTTTTTTTGTTTGCAGATTCCCGTCACGTACCCATCCACCGCCCCCGAAATCGCCATTCCAGAGCTGGATGGGAAAACGGCCAAGATGTACAGGTCAGGCAGCCCTGGCCTGCTCCCACCTCCGCTCTCTGCAAGCCCTAGGGACCAGAGCTCCTGACTCAGATCCCAGGCTTTGGTTGGGTCTGTCTTTATATCGCTTCTTCCATCCCACTGATGTGTATAGGCTGTGGGAGGAGTCTCAGCTGTTGGTAAATGCAGCTGCCTCTGGGGTGAAACGTGGCAGCTGTTGCTCAAAGCACAGGAAAGCAGCCCCTTGATGCAGGACAGGAAGTGGAGGAGATGTCATGTCTGAGTGGAACCCCAGGCGTCCTGATGAGGCAGGGGAGATGGTGCCAGGCCTGTGAGAGCTGCAGCTCCGTTCTGGGGCTGAGTGGGCTTGACACCCCTATGGCAGTGCCTCCACATCTCCCCTGGTCCCACTATGCCAGGCTCTGGGCTCTATCTCCCCTCCGCGTCTCCCGTGGTCCTACAAGCCAGGCTCTGTCTCCCCGCCCCGCGTCTCCCCTGGTCCCACGACACCAGGCTCCGGGCTTTGTCTCCCCTTAGTGTCTCCTGTGGCCGGGGCTTCTCCCTCACATCTCTTTTGTCTCTTGCAGGGGAGGGAAGATCTGCCTGACTGACCACTTCAAGCCCCTGTGGGCCAGGAACGTGCCCAAGTTCGGGCTGGCCCATCTCATGGCCCTGGGGGTGCGTTTCCGTCAGTGGGGGGTGGGGGGAGTCTGTGTCTGAGCTGCGCTCACAGCCCCCTGTGCTCTTTGCCTTGCAGCTGGGCCCGTGGCTGGCAGTGGAGATCCCGGACCTGATCGCCAAGGGGCTCATCGAGCACAAGGAGAAGTGAGGGGTCCAGGCTGGCAGAGGCCTGCATGGTGGCTCCAGATGCTCCGGCGCTCAGACCTTGTCCTTCCACGCAGACACAGCAGCCAGCTGGCCCCGCAGCCCTGCCCTCAGTGCGGGGCAATGCACTCACTGTGCTGGGGACTCACGATTCCTGTCTGCTCCAATTCCATGTAACCCCTGCCCAGTTCCTGTAGGGGGGAGCTGCCCAATCTCCCCCAATAAAAACTGTAGCCTGACTAAGGCCTGCCTGGCTGCTGCCGTGCCTGGGGGCTCTTGCCAGGGGTTGCGTCCTGCTGAGGTAGCTGTGCCCTAGCTGCTTCGGCTGAGTCCCTGCTCCCACTGCACCAACTGCAACATCCTGATGCTTCCTGGTCCCTCCTGCTTAAAGAGACTGCTTGTAACTGAACCGGTTTCCAATTCACCATACCAGTGAGTGGGGGGCTGGCCCCTGCGTGTGAGGCTCCATCCAGTTCTCCTAAAGGACTCCCTAAGCCGGCCCCTCTGAGTGTACGAGCTCCCCCTCCTCTGCTGTGCTGCCCTGGGCCTCTCCCATGCAGGGGCTGGGATATGTCTCCTGGAGCCCTCAGTAACTTCAGCAGGAGGCTCGCTTCTTGTCACTGGTCCACCTAGCTTCTACCTGCACAGAATCGCACAAGGGGGTGTCAGCTGGGGGCTAGATCAATGGTTTGTGCAGCACCTAGCGTGCGGGGCGGGGGAGGGAGAGGTCCATGGCTGAGGGTCCTAGGTGCTACCGTAATACACCTAATAAATGTATAGCACCTGGCACAGTGAGGCCCTGGTCCATGGTTGGGGTTCCTCAGTGCTGCCATAATACACCTACATGCACACGTAAGAACAGCTGTAGCAGGTCAGCCCAATGGTCCGTCTAGCCCAGTTTCCTGTCTTCTGACTGTGGCTAGTGCTAGATGCTTCAGAAGGAACAAACAGAACAAGGCAATTTCAAATGACCATCTCCTGTCGTCTAGTGCCAGCTTCTGACAGTTGGAGGTTTAGGGACACCCGGAGCACGGAGTTGCATCTCTGATCATGGCTAATAGCCATTGAATGACCTATCCTCCATGAACCCATCTAATTCTCTTTTCAACCCAGTTATACTGTTGGCCTTCACAACATCTCATAGCAATTAGTTCCATGGGTTGACTCTGCATTGTGTGAAGAAGTACTTCCTTTTGGTTGTTGTAAACGTGCCTGTTAATTTCATTGGGTGACCCCTGGTTCTTGTGTTATGAGAAGGGGTAAATAACACTTTGTATTCACTTTTGCCACACCAGTCATGATTTTATAGACCTCTATCATATCTCCCTTTAGTTATCTCTTTTCCAAACTGAACAGTCTCAGTCTTTTTAATCTCTCCTCCTGTGGAAGCTGTTCCATACCCTGAATAATTTTTGTTGACCTTCTCTGTACTTTTTCCATTTCTAATGCATCTTTTATGAGATGGGGTGACCAGAACTGCACGCAATATTCAAGACGTGGGCCAATATGATATTTTCTGTCTTCTTATCTATGCCTTTTTTAATGATGCCCAACATTCAGTTTGCTTTTCTGACTGCTGCTGCATATTGAGTGGATGTTTTCAGAGAACTATCCACAGTGACTCCAGATTGTCCTTGAGTGGTAACATCTAATTTAGACCCCATCATTTTATATGTATAATTGGAATTCGTTTTTCCAATGCACATTACTTTGCATTTATCAACATTGAATTTCAGCTGCCATTTTTTTGCCCAGTCACCCAGTTCTGTGAGATCTCTTTGTAACTCTTTACAGTCAGTTTTGGACTTAACTCTCTTGAGTAATTTTATGTTGTCTGCAAATTTTGCCACCTCCCAGTTTACCTCTTTTTGTGGATCACTAAGGAATATGTTGAACAGCCCTGGTCCCAGTGCAGATCCTTGGGGGACCCCAGTATTTACCTCTCTCCATTGCGAAAACTGACCATTTATTCCTATTCTTTGTTTCCTATTTTTTAACCAGTTACTGATCCATGAGAGAACCTTCCCTCTTATTCCATGACTGCGTACATTACAGAAGAGCCTTTGGTGAGGGACCTTGTCAAAGGCTTTCTGAAAATCCAAGTACACCGTATCCACTGGATTCCCCTTATCTCCCTGCTCGTTGACACCCTCAAAGAATTTTAGTAGACTGGTGAGGCTTTATAAAAGCCGTGTTGATTCTTCCCCAACATATTGTGTTCACGTGTGTGTCTGATAATTCTGTTCTTTCTATAGTTTTAACCAGTTTGCCTGGTACTAAAGTTAAGCTTACAGGCTTGTGATTGCCAGGATCTCCTCTGGAGCCTTTTTAAAAATCGGTATCACATTAGTTATCCTCCAGTTATCTGCTTCAGAGGCTGAGTTAAGTGATGGGTTACTATCACTGTTAGCAGTTCTGCAATTTCATATCTAAGTTCCTTCAGCACTCTTGGTCCTGGTGACTGTTTAATTTATCTACCTAACAATAATACACAGTGCCTGGCACAGGCTGGGGCCCCTAGGCGTTACTGTAATATCCCTACTAAATAATCCTGGCAGTTAGCTAAGGCTGTAGAGCAGACTCATTTTATCTCTCTCTCTAAGTGGTCTTGGCACCACTAGCTGGGACAGAACAACACACCCAGAAGGTGTGTGGGTTACAGTAGCACCGCACCTCCTGAGGTGCCGTACCAGCACAAACGCTGTGTGCGGAGCAGGCCGTCAGCTGCTTTGCAAACATCACTAATGCCTCTAGCCACTGTCAAAAGGAGGCTGGCGGATGAGACGAGACAGAGCGAGAGAGATGAGGGGGATGATGACGTCTTTGGAGTAGTGATGTCACTGGACTTGATGTCACCGGAAATGACGACATCCCGACTGCGATGTTACAACCTCACCCTTTCCCTTCTGGGGCCTGACCTAACCCTTTGTGTCCCGAGTGGGCCGCTCACCTCGCCTAGGGAGGGAGGTGGTTACAGGTAGTGTGAGGCCCAGGACTGCAAAACCAGTGGCTGGTAAGTAGCCCCAGCCCCAGGGAGGGTAAAGAAACACGGGGCGGGGAAGGGTGAGAAAGTGAAAATAGAGAGAGAGAGAGAAATGTGTTTTAAATGATGTGCAAAGAAACATACTATGGGGAGAAATGCTTGTTTGTAAATGGTCACAAATCTCTCCAGTGCGCTTTCCCTCATGAATAACTGGAGACGGGCCTGATCCAATCCTCTTGCTCTGAGGTCCTCTAGGGCAGCAGTTCTCAAACTGGGGGTCGTGACTCCATTTTAATGGGGTCGCCAGGGCTGGTGTTAGACTTGCTGAAGCCCGAGCCTCACTGCCTGGGGCTGAGGCTGAAGCTGAAGCCTGAGGGCTTTGGCCTGGGCGGTGGGGCTCAGGTTACAGGCCCCTTGTGTGGGGCTGAAGTCCTAGGGCTTTGGCCCCACTACCGCCTGGGGCGGTGGGGCTCCGGTGGGTTCAGGCTTCGGTCTCCCCTCCAGAGGTAGTGTAGTAATTTTTGTTGTCAGAAGGGGGTCACGGTGCAATGAAGTTTGAGAACCCCTGCTCTAGAGTCTACCCTCCCTACCTGGAGAGGCATTTGGGGCATGGCCCAGCACCCTACTCCAATGAGTGATTCATAGATTCTAGGACTGGAAGGGACCTCGAGAGGTCATCGAGTCCAGTCCCCTGCCCTCATGGCAGGACCAAAGACTGTCTAGACCATCCCTGATAGACATTTATCTAACCTACTCTTAAATATCTCCAGAGATGGAGATTCCACAACCTCCCTAGGCAGTTTATTCCAGTGTTTAACCACCCTGACAGTTAGGAACTTTTTTCTAATGTCCAACCTAAACCTCCCTTGCTGCAGTTTAAGCCCATTGCTTCTTGTTCTATCCCTAGAGGCTAAGGTGAACAAGTTTTCTCCCTCCTCCTTATGACACCCTTTTAGATACCTGAAAACTGCTATCATGTCCCCTCTCAGTCTTCTCTTTTCCAAACTAAACAAACCCAATTCTTTCAGCCTTCCTTCATAGGTCATGTTCTCAAGACCTTTAATCATTCTTGTTGCTCTTCTCTGGACCCTCTCCAATTTCTCCACATCTTTCTTGAAATGCGGTGCCCAGAACTGGACACAATACTCCAGCTGAGGCCTAACCAGCGCAGAGTAGAGCGGAAGAATGACTTCTCGTGTCTTGCTCACAACACACCTGTTAATACATCCCAGAAACGTTTGCTTTTTTTGCAACAGCATCACACTGTTGACTCATATTTAGCTTGTGGTCCACTATAACCCCTAGATCCCTTTCTGCCGTACTCCTTCCTAGACAGTCTCTTCCCATTCTGTATGTGTGAAACTGATTTTTTCTTCCTAAGTGGAGCACTTTGCATTTGTCTTTGTTAAACTTCATCCTGTTTAACTCAGACCATTTCTCCAATTTGTCCAGATCATTTTGAATTATGACCCTGTCCTCCAAAGCAGTTGCAATCCGTCCCAGTTTGGTATCATCCACAAACTTAATAAGCGTACTTTCTATGCCAATATCTAAGTCGTTAATGAAGACCCCTGCGGAACCCCACTTGTTATGCCTTTCCAGCAGGATTGGGAACCATTAATAACAACTCTCTGAGTACGGTTATCCAGCCAGTTATGCACCCACCTTATAGTAGCCCCATCTAAATTGTATTTGCCTAGTTTGTCGATAAGAATATCATGCGAGTATCAAATGCCTTACTAAAGTCTAGGTATACCACATCCACAGCTTCTCCCTTATCCACAAGGCTCGTTATCCTATCAAAGAAAGCTATCAGATTGGTTTGACACGATTTGTTCTTTACAAATCCATGCTGGCTATTCCCTATCACCTTACCACCTTCCAAGTGTTTGCAGATGATTTCCTTACTTACTTGCTCCATTATCTTCCCTGGCACAGAAGTTAAACTAACTGGTCTGTAGTTTCCTGGGTTGTTTTTATTTCCCTTTTTATAGATGGGCACTATATTTGCCCTTTTCCAGTCTTCTGGAATCTCTCCCGTCTCCCATGATTTTCCAAAGATAATAGCTAGAGGCTCAGATACCTCCTCTATTAGCTCCTTGAGTATTATAGGATGCATTTCATCAGGCCCTGGTGACTTGCAGGCATCTAACTTTTCTAAGTGATTTTTAACTTGTTCTTTTTTTATTTTATCTGCTAAACCTACCCCCTTCCCATTAGCATTCACTA
>NW_020692269.1:0-8091 GCF_002925995.2 Terrapene triunguis
GAAGTAATTGAGGTTTTGTAATGTGCCGCTCCCTACAGAATCCACCCTGCCAGAGAGAGAACACCCACCCCCACCCACCTCAGCCTTCTGCTTGGATTTGGCATCAATATCCCCTCCTTTACGAATGAGATTACAGGCGGGTGACCCCCCTCGATCATGGCATGCTCAGTACAGTTCTGCTGCCCTTTACTCACACAATAAGGATAATAACATTTCATTGACCTGCATTCAAAATTAAAGTGAATTTTAACCCAAAACTGATGCCATTGACAAAGCAGGTCCCTCTGCTGACCTCCTAGGCAAAGCAGGTCTGTACGCGAAAATACAGCCTTCTGCTTAGGCCTTTTCACTGGGTGTATAAATAGCCATCAAGGGAGAGCTCATTCAGCACCTGCTGACACATGGGTAGAAATCAAAACACTTTACAGGGAAACTGAGGCACACAGCGAGACGATGATTTGCCTAAGGTCGCCCAGACGCAGAGGTGGGATTAGGACTCACATCTCCTGAGTTCACACCCAGTGCTCTAGCCACAAGGCAATACTGCCTCCCTTGAGCAGCTTGTTGCTTTGCTAATCAAATGTTCCCATGTCGCTATGGGACGCTCCCAGAGACACTCACACGTATTTCCCTGGCAGTCGCTGCCATTTCACGTCGGGGTTCTGGCTGTTTGAGGGGATCTGTGATCGCTGTGTGTCTGCCCCATAGATGGTCCCAGCCCTTCTGGGAGTGACAGCTCCGGAGCAGAGCCATCGCCCCCAGGTAAATGGATTTGCTCAGTGCGGGGGGATTTCCCTGTAGGGGATGGGGGGCCTGGTCTGAGATTAGAGGAGAGCACCCAGCACTCTCAGTGGAGAGACCGTTACCCTGCCGTAGGCTGCACCTGCATGGGCAGGGGCTGCGGGGTAAGAATCCACGAGGGGCAATGTGGTGTTTCACAAGGAGATGGCTAAAGCCAACTCGTTACCTTGCTGTGAAATGTGACGGCAGCCCAGGTGTCCCAGGGTGACTGGCCCCATGACAAGGTAACAAGGGCAGCCCCACTCTGCGCTGTTCCCTGGCGGGGAACATTATCACAGCCCTGTGCCAGGTCGGCCATGTGGCTAAGTTAGTCCAGGCCTCGTGATAAGAGAGAAGCATCCACGGAGCCAAAGAAGGGTGGATGGATGGATGTGGGGTGACCAGACGCTCCAATCTTATCTGAACCATCCGGATATACAGGCCTGAAAAAAAAAAGTGTCTTGATTTTTCACACGTGCTATTTGGTCACCCTAGATGTCTGGCCTGGGTTAATAGGGGCCCATGCAAAGAAGCTGAGCGAGGGCTGAAGTTGGCCTCATTTATCCCACGCAGCCCCGGGAAGGAGGACTGTGGGACTCCTGACTCCAGGAGGGGAACCCCCCTGAGATGTCAGCTCAGAGCCCAGAAGGAGAGTGTGATATTCCTCTCCTAAGGGGGGAAGTTATGGACAGTATCTGCAGGCACCAGAAGGAGGCCTGAGGGACTCCTGAATCAAAGCGGAACCAGAGATGGACTAATTTGATGCACTGCAAGAGATCTAATAAATGCGACCCCCCAAAGGGGCAGTCTTGTTTCATGTGTCCCGACCTTGGAGAAAGGTTTTGTAAGATGCAAGAGGAGGCTGTGAGCAAGACACCTGCAGGGCCACATTTTGCCACAAGAGGGCGCCCTGAGACAGTTTCATGTGCCGCAAGGCAAGTTGCAGGTTTCCGTCTCATGTCAGCTATCATGTTATAGCCACCCCCAATGTCTCACAGTGTGCACCAGGTTTTGGTGGGATGTAAAATGATGTACGGGGGCTTCCCTGTCCTGAATCCATGTCTCCTGGGGCTCACCTCCATTCGGGGTCCCCAGTCTCTGGGGCTCACCCCCATCCTGGATCCCTTTTGTGTTACCCCTCTGTGTTCTGGATGCTCCCAGCCCCACCAGCGTCTGTCCCTGGGCTCCGGCCTAATCCCCTGCTTTTCTCTCCATTCCCGGCTGCACCGATGATTTTCTAGGACTGGGAATCATTGTGGGACTCGCCCTCACGGCCGGCCTGGCTCTGGGCCTGCTGGGGTGTTTTCTGATGAAGACAGGTAGGTGCCGGTGGGGTGGAGGATGAGCTGGGATGGGCGGCTGTTCCGGGGCGTCGCTCTGACACCTTAAATCATAAAGGTTAAAGAGCAGCCATGCTGCGTCAGACCAATGGTCCATCTAGCCCAACATCCTTTCTTCAGGCAATTAGTGAGTGATCCATCCCCTGTCGTCCAGTCCCAGCTTCTGGCAGTCAGAGACTAGGGACACCCAGAGCATGGGGTTTGTCCCCGGCCCCCTTGGCTAATACCCATCCATGAACTTAGCCAGTTCTTTCTAAACCCCATTATACTTTTTGCCTTCACAACATCCGCTGGCAACGAGTTCCACAGGCTGACTGTGCGTCGGGTGAAGTTTTGTTTGTTTTAAAGCTGCTGCCTATTTAATTTCATTGAGTGCCCCCTGGATCTTGTGTTGTGTGAAGAAGTAAATAACACTTCCTTGTTCAAAGAAAGCATCCAAAGAAGTGGGCTGTAGCCCACGAAAGCTTATGCTCTAATAAATTTGTTAGTCTCTAAGGTGCCACAAGTACTCCTGTTCTTTTTGCGGATACAGACTAACACGGCTGCTACTCTGAAACTTCCTTGTTCACTTTCTCCACATCAGTTACAAGTTCATAGACCTCTATCATATTCCTTATTAGTCGTCTCTTTTCCATGCTGAAAAGTCCCAGCGTTTTTAATCTTTCCTCATACACAAGCTATTCCACACCCTTCATCATTTTTGTTGCCCTTCTCTGTACCTTTTCCAATTCTAATATATCTTTTTTGACATAGGGCAACCAGAACTGCACACAGTATTCCAGGTGTGGGTGTGCCATGGATTTATACAGTGGCATTATGATATTTTGTGTCTTATTATCTATCCCTTTCCTAATCAAATGTTCCCATGTCGCTATGGAAAGCTCCCAGAGACACTCACAGATATTTCACTGGCAGTCGCTGCCATTTCACATCAGGGTTCTGGCTGTTTGAGGGGATCTGTGATCGCTGTGTGTCTGCCCCACAGATGGTCCCAGCCCTTCTGGGAATAACACCTCCGGAACTGCACACAGTATTCCAGGTGTGGGTGTGCCATGGATTTATACAGTGGCATTATGATATTTTGTGTCTTATTATCTATCCCTTTCCTAATGGTTCCCGACATTCTGTTTGCTTTTTTGACTGCTGCTGAACACTGAGCAGATGTTTTCAGAGAAGTATCCATGATGACTCCAAGATCTTTTTCTTGAGAGGTAACAGCTAATTTAAATCCCACTTCAATGGCAGTGAATGGCACGTTTGCTGGTGTCACGGAGTCCCCGGGCGATGCTCTGGAACTGCTCCCCTCAAAGCCAGTCAGGACTTTGGGGAGCCTCCTCTCCCTTGGAGCAGACCGTCTTCAGGGCAAGAAGCTCACACGTCTTCACCTCCTGGGTCTGACCTTGGAGCATTCAGCATATGCCCCTCCGTGCGCTTCCCACAGCGAGTCTGCCCAGGCGGGGTCCTGGGGAAGCCAGAGGGTCCTGCACGCACCCCCACTTTGCAGTCAGACGTGACTCTTAGCCAGCCAGTAAAACAGAGGTTTATTAGATGACAGGAACACGGTCTAAAACAGAGCTTGCAGGTACAGCGACGAACGGGACCCCTCGGCCGGGTCCATTATGGGGTTCAGAGAGCCAGACACCCACCCTCACTCCTCGTCCCCAGCTAGCTCCAACTCTGAAACCCTCTCCAGCCCCTCCTTCTCTGGGCTTTGTCTCTTTCCCGGGCCAGGAGGTCACCTGATCTTTTTGTTCACCTTTAGCTATTTCCTTGCAGGGGGGGAAGGGCCCTGGCCATTTGTTGCCAGGGAGACAGAGTGTCAGTGATTTATGCACACTGGCCTTTCCCCACCACCTAGCCTAGAGACTTAAGAAATGCATAGGGGAAACTGAGGCACCCACGCAGTATTCAGAGGAAACATTACGAACAGTCCCACTTCGTCACATCTCTCCCCCCTTTGAAACTGAACTGAGCGAGATCACTTTAGCCAGTGACCTGGAGAAGTTCGAACCCACCAACATTCCCATGTATGCCCCATCATCTCTCCCATTCCTTGGTGGGAGTTACACCAGGACATTCCAGTTTCAGGCCCTCCCGTGGGTCTGTTGTGCTTGATGGCGCTTGCAGGCTGCATGTGGGAAGGTTTATGCGGCCCGTGCCCTTTTTCCACCCCAATACCCCTGGGGTTTAAACTGAGATTGGGTCTTTTCCCAGCGCTCCAGTTTGGAGGGCTGTAATTCGGGTTCTCTTGGTTAAGAGTCCCCATCTTGACCTTGGCCACCCTCTGAACAGGTGTCTCTGTCCCCAGCAGCTTGGCCTCAGCCCCTTGCATTTGACGCTGCCATATCGGAGGAGAGTGGTCAGTATACACAGTAAAGCGCGGCCCAAATAGATACAGCTGCAGCTTTCTAAGGGCCTGCACCATGTCCAGGCATTTCTTCTCTGAGGCCGCATAGTTCTGCTCTTGGCGCAGCAGTTTCTTGCTCAGCCCTGCGTCTGAGGCATCGGTGGACACTGCAAAAGGTTTGGCAAAATCTGAGTTTACCAGATTTACCGGGCCCTGGATCAGAGCCTCCTTCAGTATACAGAGAGCCCTCTGGCACTGCCCGGTCCAGACCACCTCGTCTGGCTTACCCCTCTCACATAGCTCAGGGATGGGGGCAGCTAGGGATCTAACGTGGGGTACAAACCTCCGGTAGCACCCCGCCATCCTGATAAAGGCCTGGACTTGTTTCTTGGTCTGGGGAATGGGCCAATCTCTGATCATCTCCACTTTGCACTTCTCGGCTTTTACCGTCAGTCCTGCCTCCTTGAGGCAGCCCAGCACCCTCTTCACCTGGGACACATGTTCCTCCCAGGTCTGGCTAAAGACACACATGTCATCGATGTACGCCAGGGCCAAGTTCTCCATCCCCCTCAGCTTGTCTAGAATCTCCCCAGGCCTAGGCATGGGGTAGGCCTTGGACACGGTGATGGCTTTAAGCTTCCGATAGTCCCCACAAAACCAGATCATCCTGTCTTCCTTGGGGACCAGCCCCACGGGTAAGGCCCGTGGGCTGTTGAACGGCTGGATCACATCTAAAGCCAGCATGTCCTTGACCTCTTTCTCTCCAGGTTTTGGGCTGCTTTCCCAGTGACTCTGAACGGGGAATACCTGATGGGGAGATTGGCTCCCACCTCAGGGAAGGGATCCACCAGGGGGTCTTTCCCCTTCTCCTCCCAATCCTCCCCTTCTGGGTCCAGGGGTCCCCTCACTTTCCTCCCATACAGCAGCTCGAAAGGGAAGAACCCTGTGGATTCCTGGGGCACCACCAGCTGCCTCCCGATTCCCCACAGTTCTACTTCCCCTTGGGGAGCCCATTCCCGGTACAGGAATCCCTTCTTCCACAGGACTCTGTCCCTGCATCCTTCCCCAAGGGGGTTTGCAGCACTGTGGCCAGCAAGTTCCCTTAGCTTCTCCAAGGAGGGATCCTTCCACAGCTTGGTCTGGAATTCAGCTGCTGGGGAAGGGAGTGGGACCTGCTCCCTCTCGCTGGCTGGGCCTGGGGTCACAGCCCCTCTGAGCCCTGCCCCTGGTAGCTTCCTCCCTGCTGTGTAATCACTTCCCAGCAGCACGTCTGGACCAGGCAAACCTGGTTGGCAGACGACCTGCCCTACCTGTGTGTCCCCCCACTCAGCTGGCATTTCAGCTCCCACCGTGCTCAGCGCTGCCCTTGCTGTCCCAGTGGGGGCAGGCAGCGAGCTCTCTGCTCTGGTCACAGCATCAGAGCCAGCGTGAGCCCCCTTTCCGGTGTGCAGGGGGGCAGGGAGCATCTCTCCCTCCCACTCAGTCCCAGGGGTCTGGTTACAGGTAGGCAGGTATTCTGAGCCCAGCAGCCCCTCCCTCCTGCCAGCCAGGTCATTTGCATTTTCACTGACCATTTCCATCTTAGCCAATTGGTTCCCTGGATTCAAATTCAAATCCACGGTCGTTACAGGAGCAGGGCCTGGATCCTGTCCCACAAAGACACAGTCACCCCCCCAACAGGACCTCACAGCCGATATCCTGGAGAACCCCAACGACCAGCCATCCCGACCTCTCCTGGGTCTGCACAGGGATCTGGGCCATAGGCAGGACGAGGGGCTTCATCCCGGGGACCTTCACCCAGGTCACACAGCCCCTCAGCATCTGAGGCTGCATTACCCGGGGCCTGACAACAGTTCTCTCTGTCCCAGGGTCTTGCCACCCCAGGCATGTCTCCCCATTGACCACCAGCTTCCGCTCCCACTGGGGGTCTGAGGGGCTGGAGCCCAGGAGACTCCACGCTAGGGTGACCAGACAGCAAGTGTGAAAAATCGGGATGGGGGTGGGGGGTAATAGGAGCCTAGGTAAGAAAAAGCCCCAAATATCGGGACTGTCCCTATAAAATCGGGACATCTGGTCACCCTACTCCACGCAGACATATAGGCCGGGGCCAGGAGTGGGAGCCTGTCCACCACCCCACCCATCTGGCTGATGGGACCTAGCAAGGGAGCTAGATACCGGGGCTTTTCCGCAGCGTCCCCCTGGTTCAAATCGCCCGCCTGCTCAAAAGCAGTACGGTGGGCATCCACATCCCCCCGCCCTTAACTAGGGGCAGCAATTTAGTGTCAAGGCTCCCTGTGGAACTGGCACCCCTGGGAAGTCCCCTATGCCTCTCCGCTCCACCATCGCCAGTCCATGCTGCTGTTGCTTTTCCTGCAGCTTTTCCTTGGGCTCTTGCTCTCTCTCACGGTCCTCTCGCTCTCTCAGACTCAGCTCCAGTCCCATCTGTGTCTTACCCCCTGATAGGGAACCCGATCGTGAAGACTCCCGTCCAGTTGGGGACCAGACTCTTGGGGATGCCTGGCTACTGCTCCTGCTGCTTCCAGATCCTCTTGTAGCCCCATCTGGGTCAGGAATCTGCTCCTTAGAGCGGTCCTCGTCCTCCAGCTGCACGATTAACTGGGCCTTGGTGAACTTCCCAATGCGTAACCCTCTCTTTTTGCACAGGATTACAATGTCCTTCTTAAGGAGATGGTGATAGGCCATCACTTTGCTGTTCCCCAGTTGCTTTGGACTCGCAGGCCTGTGTGCTCTTAGCTCCCCACAATTTCCAGGAAGAACCCCTAGTGTGCCAGCCCTTCTCGTGGTCACCACCTCTTTGCCAGGGTCGAGCTTCAGACTCATCCACCCCTGGGACCGCTCTCTGCAATCCCCAGGGGAACCTTGTTACTGCAAAAGTCCTTCTCGCTGGTCACACACTCCTAGGGGTTAATCGCCCCCTGAAACCGTACCTCTCTGAGCCTTCAGCATGCCTGGTCCTTATTATCCCCCCCTTTGTTTTACTGCTCTCCAGTCACTTACTGCAAGAAGCGCCATTCACGGGGTGCCCTACATCCCACCTCTGCCACCAGCTGGTTGTAACCCTGCTGAGGCACGGGGAGCAGAACTGACTGGTCTAAAATCGCCCAGCACTAAGGTCTCTGGGCAGCTGTCTCCTGCACTAACCACTACCCTGTGATGCCTCCGTGAATCTGCGGCTGCAGGGCTCTGTGGCTAGCTAGACCCCACAGACCAGCGGGGAGGTGTAGCACATCAGGGGCAGAGGTGCACACCGCCAGGCTGGCTCTGTCCCAACAGCCATCCCAGGCCGTGACGTGCGCTGAGCTTCCCTAACATTATTTTCTTTCTCTCGGTAGTTGTGTCGCGCTGCAGGACTCACAGGTAGGAGGGAACCTCGCCCTGACCCCAAGCTCTGTTCTGGGGCTGCTCCCCAGGTGATGCCCAGGTCTGGGAAGGGGGCTCATTGCTGCCCTGCCTGGGACTCTGCCCTGGGGAGCTGACCTGGGCCATACCCCCCGGCTACCCACAATGCAAATGCTCCTGGGGTTTTGACCCTTGTTGGGAGCCTCGTCTCCCCCCGCCCTAGTGATGGCGATGGTGCTGCTGCCCTCCTGTCCCCATGGCAAA
>NW_020692270.1:0-2765 GCF_002925995.2 Terrapene triunguis
AGCAAGTCAAGAAAAAAGCTAGGCAGGCCAATTCCTGAGTAAAGACTCAGGTAAACCAAGCAGAGAAAACAAAAGAAAGCCAAGAAAGTCAAGCCAAGTGTTGCTGGAACACTAGAAGTCTGCAACATGTCTGAGACTGAGTCTGAGTCTGAGCACTCTGGTGAGACCTCAACCGCAAAAGACCCTAAGGCCAAAATCACCCGTTCTTCCCGGGCTGGGCTGCAGTTCTCTGTCAGTCGCATAGACAGATTGCTCCGCAAAGGACAATTTGCAGACCGTATTGGAGCTGGAGCCCCAGTATATATGGCCGCGGTGCTTCAATAAGTGACTCATGAGATTGTGGATATTGCTGGGGAAGTCGCCGCACGCAGCAAGAAGCGTCGGATTTCCCCACGGCACTTGCAGCTGGCCATTCACAGCGACTCAGAGCTCAAGAAACTGCCGGGAGGTGTCACCGTCTCTCAGGGCGGAGTCCTGCACTTAAATCAGCCTGTGGTTTTACCTTCCAAGAAGAGGAATGGCAGGAGAGCCATCAAGAGAAGGATTGCCCCTGTTCCTGTCCCTGTTAAGTGAGAACAGAGCAAAGGGGAGACTGCCACCCCAGATTTGGGAGAAATGACATTCACTTGATTGCAAGGCTCTTTTCAAATGCATCAGTCTGGTCTAATAAAAGCAGTTAAAATGCCTGGTCTTCTTTTGTGAATTCATTTCCTCTTTTACTATCCTACAATTTTAAGGGATCATTCAGTTGGTCAGGTAGCTGCATTGATAATATGGTATCAAAGCCTAGAAAGATAGAACTCAATCATTTCATTAAGAAATTTACATCAGAAATTGTCTAAATGGTGTCAAGTATCAGAGGGGTAGCCGCTTTAGTCTGGATCTGTAAAAAGTGACAAAGAGTCCTGTGGCACCTTATAGACCAACAGACGTATTGGAGCATAAATGTCTAAATCGCGTAGATTCTGGGAGGTGATTTCTGTGTTTTTTTCAGGCATTTCCCCAATAGATTGAAGATTAGGAACATTTTTCCCATAGTGAAGTGGATGTGTATTGCATGTTTTGTGAAAACAGAAAACAGAACAAACTCATGACAGAAAAATTTAATCCATTACACATGAAGGATAAAGCCTATGGGCCTGGTTTTTCTTTTTGTTTTGTTCTTTTTGTTTTGTTTTATTAATTAGTTACCCCATTATAAAACCATTGACTCGTTTAGAGTAATATCAGATTTATACAGTATAAGTGATACTAGAATCAGGCTTTCTGAAATTATTAAATACCTGGAGGGGTTCACATAAACGTTGATCACCTTTTTAAAGGGAAAACATTACCCACTTGCCAGCACACAGGTATACAGGGAGACTTACAAGTAAAAGAGAGCCATCTGCAGACGATTGTCCTGGTTAATGGGAGTCATCAAGATTCCAAACCACCATTAATGGCCCACACTTTGCATAATTACAATAGGCCCTCAGAGTTATATTTCATATTTCTAGTTTCAGATACATGAGTGGTATATTTATACAAATAGGATGACCACACTCAGTAGATTATAAGCTTTGTAATGATACCTTACAAGAGACCTTTTGCGTGAAGCATATTCCAGTTACATTATAGTTAACTCATTAGCATATTTTCATAAAATCACATAGAGTGCAACATCACACAATGGATTTGGCCTGAGGTGAGGGGTTCTCTCCAGATGCTGTTTTTAAACCGGTCTCAGAAAATAGCTCACGAACAAGAGAAGCGGCTAATCAAACCTGAGAGTGACAAATGGTGAACACTTGGGTTTCTGGAATGGCAAAGAACCCTTACCATGGGCTTGGGTGCCATGAGGGTTCTCTAAGAGACGGGAAGCATCACCAAGTTAAGGGCTCCAGAGAAACTGGCCAATATTTTCAAACTTTAGGATGCCTGAATTTCAGCCCCTAAACCCACTTTTAAGCAACTAACTAAAAGGGACCTGATTTCCATAGGTGCTGAGCACTCAAAACTCCTAGTGAAATCAACAGGAGCTGTGGATGCTCAGCTCCTCTTCAAATCAGGCCACTTATAAGTTATTTAGGTGCCTAATTTAAGGCATCTAATTTTCAAAATGTAACCAAAGCCTATTTCATGCCGTTACAGGATGAGTTTTGCTAATAGCAGATATCACTGACTAAAAATCCAACACAAACGGTGAATCAATGGGAATGATGTCATAAAAGGATGACATATCCCCTCAGGCTTGGGTAACAAATGAAGTAGCTGCCCATTGGTTCTCAGACAACCAATCAGAAAGTATGTTTTCTCTGTCTGCACTGAGGTTATAAAGGCTGCAGGCTCAGACAGGGTCAGCATACTACTGTGGTGATTTCAAGAGGTGGCTTAGCCAAGCCACACTTTGTCAGGCCAGTCATAATCAGGCCAGACCAGGAAGAAATCAAAGAAGGCAAAATAAGAGAGAGAACACCAAGTGAACAGAGCCAGGAACAGAAGGAAAGAGAGTCAGGCAAGCCAAGCAAAGAAAGACACAGGCAAGTGGAGCCAAGCAAGGAAACATCCACTGAAGCCAAGCAAGTCAAGAAAAAAGCTAGGCAGGCCAATTCCTGAGTAAAGACTGAGGCTATGTCTCCACTACAGAATTAGGTCGGATTTATAGAAGCCGGTTTTATAGAAACCGGTTGTATGCAGCCGATTGTGTGTGTCCCCACCTAAAATGCTCTAAGTGCATGAAGTCGGCGGACCGCGTCCACAGTACCGAGGCTAGCGTCGACTTC
>NW_020692270.1:2865-3615 GCF_002925995.2 Terrapene triunguis
ACAGTTCCCGGAGCCTCCGGCGCCCATTGGAATTATGGGTTGAGATCGCAATGCCCGGATGATGCAAAGCAGTGCCGCGAGGGGTTCTGGGTACATTGCGTCAGGCCCCTCCCCCGCCGTCACAGCAACGGCAGACAATAGATTCGCGCCTTTTTACCTGGGTTACCTGTGCAGACAACATACCACGCCAAGCATTGAGCCCGCTCAGCTCAGCTCACCGTCACCATATCTCTTCCGGGTGCCGGCAAACGTGGGACTGCATTGCTAAACAGCAGCAGCAGCTTACTGCCTTTTGGCGGTAGACGGTGCAGCATGACTGATAGCCTTCATTGGCGATCTGGGTGCTGGCAGCTGTGGGGCTGGCAGCCGTAGGGCTGCATTGCACCAGCCCCTTGCCTTTTGGTAGAAGATGGTATATTACGACTGGTAACCGTCGTCATCGTACTGCAGTGGCTGTCGATCATGGGCAAAAAAAAAAAAAAAAAAAAAAAACAGTCGTAGTATGCTATTTTCTGCCAAGTGCCCAATATTGTCTGCTAAGCACCCAGAAGAGGCCGAGGGCTATCTGGGTGCTGGCAGACATGGGGCTGGCAGCCGTGGGGCTGCATTGCACCAGCCCCCTTGCCTTGATGATGATGGTTATCAGACGTATTATCCGCAGGATGGGGCAACATTGCTACACAGCAGCAACCCCTTGCCTTTTGGGCAGTAGATAGTATATTACGACTGGTATCCATCGTTGTCATACTG
>NW_020692270.1:3715-4465 GCF_002925995.2 Terrapene triunguis
CTCGCCCCTCCCTCCCTCCCTCTCTCCCTCCCTCCCTTCTTCCCCTGGTCCATCAGATACTACTTTCGCGCCTTTTTTCAGACCAGACGCCATAGCCAGCACTGGGATCATGGAGCCCGCTCAGATCACCGCGGCAATTATGAGCACTATGAACACCACGCGCATTGTCCTGGAAAACATGCAGAGCCTCCTGGACATGCCAAAGCCAAACCAGGACCAGCTGAGGAGGAGGCGATTGCAGCGCGGCGACGATAGTGATGAGGAAATTGACATGGACCTCTCACAAGGCACAGGCCCCAGCAATGTGGAAATCCTGGTGTTACTGGGGCAGGTTCATGCCGTGGACCGCCGATTCTGGGCCCGGGAAACAAGCACAGAGTGGTGGGACCGCATCGTGTTGCAGGTCTGGGACGATGCCCAGTGGCTGCGAAACTTTCGCATGCGTAAGGGCACTTTCATGGAACTTTGTGACTTGCTTTCCCCTGCCCTGAAGCGCCAGAATACCAGGATGAGAGCAGCCCTCACAGTGGAGAAGCGAGTGGCGATAGCCCTGTGGAAGCTTGCAACGCCAGACAGCTACCGGTCAGTTGGGAATCAATTTGGAGTGGGCAAATCTACTGTGGGGGCTGCTGTGATCCAAGTTGCCAGGGCAATGAGAGACCTGGTGATATCAAGGGTAGTGACTCTGGGAAACGTGCAGACCATAGTGGATGGCTTTGCTGCAATGGGATTCCCAAACTGTGGTGGGGC
>NW_020692271.1:0-9221 GCF_002925995.2 Terrapene triunguis
TTCAGGAGAGAGGGGGTTCCCAGCGAGGTCCTTACTGACCAGGGGGCAAGCATCATGACAGCCCTGCTCCGGGGCTTGTGGGAGAAATGTGGAGTCTGGCCCACCTGGGCCTATACATTTCACCCTCAGTCCAATGGGCTGGTGGAGAGATTTTATGGGACCCTGAGGATGATGCTGAGGACTTTGATGAATCAGCATCTGCAGGACTGGGACAAGTACCTGCCCCATCTGCGGTACAGGAAGTGCCCCAGGAATCCACAGGGTTCTTCCCTTTCGAGCTACTGTATAGGAGGAAAGTGAGGGTTCCCCTGGACCTGGAAGGGGAGGATTGGCGGTAGAAGGGGGAAGACCCCCCCTGGTGGATCTCTTCCCTGAGGGGGGAGCCAATCCTCCCACCAGGTGTCCCCCATTCAGAGTCACTGGGAAAACAGCCCAGACCCTGGAGAGAGGTCAAGGACATGCTGGCTTTAGAGGTGATCCGGCCATTCAACAGCCCATGGGCCTCACCCGTGGGGCTGGTCCCCAAGGAAGACGGGTCGATCTGGCTCTGTGGGGACATGTGTGTCTTTAGTCAGACCTGGGGGGAACATGTGTCCCAGGTGAAGAGGGTGCTGGGCTGCCTCAAGGAGGCAGGACTGACGGTAAAAGCTGGAAAGTGTAAGGTGGGGATGGCAGAGGTGTTGTACCTGAGCCACAAGGTGGAGAGCGGCTGCCCAAGCCCAGAGCCGTCCAAAGTGGTGGCGATTAGAAATTGGCTCGTTCCCCAGACCAATAACCAGGTCTAGGCCTTTATCGGGATGGCAGGGTACTACCGGGGGTTTACCCGACTTTAGCTCCCTAGATGCCCCTATCACTGAGCTATGGAACAAGGGGAAGCCAGACGAGGTGGTCTGGACCGAGCAGTGCCAGAGGGTTCTCTGTGTACTGAAGGAGGCTCTAACCCAGGGCCTGGTAAAAATGGTAAACCCAGACTTTGCCAAGCCATTTACAGTGTTCACCGATGCCTCAGACACAGGGCTGGGTGCGGTGCTGATGCAAACCAAAGCTAAGGGGGAGATACACCCCATCGGGTACCTAAGCAAGAAGCTGCTGCCCCGGGAGCAGAACTATGCAGCCTGCAAGTGTCATTGAGCACACCCGTCCTAAGGTGGGGCATGAAACTGGAAGGGCCTGGTGTAACTCCCACCAGGAAATAGGAGAGGTGCTGGGGCACCCATGGGAACGTTGGTGGGTTCGTACTTCCCCAGGTCACCGGCTAAAGTGACCTCGCTCAGTTCCGTTTAGAAGGAGGGACAGATGTGACGAAGCTGGAATGTTCTCAATGTTTTCTCTGAGTGCTGTGTGGGTGCCTCAGTTTCCCCTATGCATTTCTTAGGTATCTAGGTGGGGAGATCAGGGTGTGTGATTGTTGCAGAGCCCAAGTGGGCCCCTGTGATCCTGTCTGCACAGGAAATGGCCGACACCCTGTCTCCTGGCAACTGATGGCCTGGGCCCCTCCCCTGCAAAGGTGCCAGCTGAAGGTGTTGGAGAACAAAGAGATCAGGTGACCTCCTGGCCCGGGAAAGAGACAAAGGCCAGAGGAGGGGCTGGAGAGTTTCAGTTTGGAGCAGGCTGGGAAAATGGGGCAGAGCCCAGACAGGGCTCTGGCCTCCCTGTCCCCCTTCCCCCCCCAAGATGGACCTAACTGAGGGGGTCTTGATGTCTGTGTCTGCAAGACCTGTCTTGGACTGTGTTCCGGTCGTCTAAATAAACTGGCTGGCTGAGAGTCATGGTGAATCGCAGGAAGCCGGGGGTGCAGGGCCTTGTGTCCCCCAACTCTGTGACATCCCGCGCGTCCCCCGGTCCCCACTTGCCGCCCCTGCCTGCTGCCCCACGCATCCCCCGGGCCCCACTCGCCACCCCTGCCTCCTGCCCCATCCACTACTGCCTGGGCATTGCCCTGCCCCTGCCCCTGCCCTTCCACCTTGGACCCTTCCCTTTTCTGGTGGGACCCCCCCACCCCTCATCCCCAGCCCCGCCCCACAGCACTCACCCCCCGCATCCCAACCCCCTGCCCCAGCCCTGAGCCCCTCCCATCTCCAGCCCTTCCCCACCCCAGAGCCATGCCCTTCATTATTTTATGAAATGGCTGTAAAAGAAACCAAACCACAAAATGTTGGCACCCGTTCGATACAGTTAGACAGGAAGACACTTCATTAAAGCCCCAGCAGATGTCAGACTGTGTAAAACAGAACTGTCTTTAAGTTTGGAGCCGTAGAAAGCGCACCTGGGAAAAGAGGAGAATTCCCCTGGGCCTGTGGCCCCTCCAGGTGCTCTGTGTCAGTGTGTGTCACCTCAGACCAACCACCATGAGCAAAGTTTTCTTCTGTAAGGAAACACAGAGCAGGCGTCCGGTCCAGCCGCCTCCTCTCTGCTTGGGTCAGTGCTGGACCTTCCCGCTGGGAGGACCTGGCGGCGGGGACCTGCTGGCTGGAACTGGGAAGTTCTCCCAACACACAGCAGTTTGCAGGCCACAACTTCTAGCTCCCACGGCTGCGGCTGAAGCACCTGCACCTCCGGCTACACTTGTGATCAATTAGTTGGCAACAGGAAGCCGCAATAGTGGGATCTTACTCAAGGGGGACTATCACTGTTCGCATCTGCTAGAGCCAATCCAGAATTGAAGCGTTCAGACTGGTGTGAACTGGGTTATGGGTTGAGTTAAAAGCCTCCTTCAAAAGTGAACACACCCTTCGGTAAGAAACACATTCGGGGGCCTAATAGATTCTGCCTAGAAACTAGCACCATGTGGCAGGGGGTTCCACTAGGTGTTGTGACCAGGTGTGGGGAGGGGAGGACACAGAAACTGAGAACAAACTGGAACAGAGTGGGACAGGGTGGGTGAGGTAATATCTTATATTGGATCAACTTCTGCTGGTTGAAGGGACAAGATGTCGAGCTCCATAGAGCTCTTCTTCAGGTCTGGGGAAAGTAATCAGAGGCCTGGTGCACACCAGGAATTTACATCCGTGGGGTTATGTCTCTCAGGAGTGTGAAGTCCACACCCAAGAGAGAAGTTGCTACACTGACCTAACCCCAGTGTAGACAGCGCTAGGTCGACGGAAGAATTCTTGAGAAGGTGGGTTGCCTGTGCCGATGGAGAAGCCCCGCCGTCAGCATCGGGAGTGTCTACACAGAAGCGCTACAGCAGCGTAGCAGCACCAGTGCTACTGTGCGGCGGTAGAGTTGTGAGTGTAGCGTGTAGACCTACCCTGAGTCACCAGAAATCATGGGCTCAGCAGACACGCTGGTTTTATGGCTCATTACAGTAATTTGTAACCTTCCTTTGTCTGATGACTGCAGAGGTGTTAATTTCCCACTTCACTTTAACTGGTCTCCTGCAACATGTATTAACCACGTACACGGAACAATCTGTCCCACCTTGTGTTGAGCTGTGACACTCCAAGGACGTTTCCCAGACCTGGAGAAGAGCTCTGAGTGTCTCTCACAGACGTTGCTCCACTAAAAGCTGTTACCTCACCCATCTTGTCTCTAATATCCTGGGACCAACCCGGCTACAACAACCCTGCAAGGAACAGAGGGAGGCAAAAGGCATGAAAGCCAGGCAGTGGCTGGTGAGCACAGCGTGCATGTGGACAAACGAATGAGAGAGAGAGTGGTTGTGTCTGATGGCTAAAGAAGCTTAGGGCTGGAAACTAAGAAATGGCTCCTTTTGTTCTTGGTGTCTCCTGCATTCAGAGGAGCAGGACTATGCATGTTCCTTGTAAATAAACATGACTGCGTCACAGAGACACCAGACTCCTCCATTTCCACTTCCAACTGGAACATCCCCAGGGCCCCAAGATTTGAATAGAGGCTCAGCTCTAAAAGGGGAAACAATACACGGAGGTGCCTGCAGCTACCCCGTGAAAAGACGCACTCCAGACTTACTACAGCCTCTGTCTGTGGTGGTGATACCTAGTTCTTGTAACGAGTGCCTTTCGCGGTAGCATACACCTTCATCCCACGTCACCCATGAAGGTAGGCTTATTTGACAAATGAAGCTATGATAAAGACATGATTCCTGATCGAAGGAGCTTCCATCTCATTTGAGCGGATGTCCTGGAGCACCACCCTGGTCATGCTCTGGGCTGGGAGGAGTTGAGTATGAAACTAGCAGTGTTGCATTTCAAAAAGTCAGACAAGAACGACATAGGAAGGGGCACTCTGGGCTAACGGTGGGCTTAGTACCAATACCTGTAATCCCTCATAACCCAAGCCTGACCCCAGATGTATGGTACCTTCCCTCTTAACTTGTGTATATTTAATTTTAAACGTTCACTTTAATAAAAATTTTAAATCTGATGGAGCAGGGCTGGCAGGTTGTGCCAAGGGATCTGTGGGTTGTTCGTTGGGAACAGAGCTGGCTCCATTTAGGCAGAGAAAAGCTGCTCTCAAAAACTGGGCTGAGCTTGGTGTGTCCTTTTAGTGTGTCACGTTCCTGTCTCCTCCCATGGGCCAGGACAGACAGCCCCACGCTGCCATCCCTTTAGTATCTGAGCCTATTGACAGAGACCAGCAGCGACCTGCCAGCAGCTGCCCTTGCCGAAATGCATTTCCTTTTCTGTGTGTCGCTCCTGCCACTTGCGCTCACGGCCCGGTCACCAGACAGCAGTAAGTCACGGGATTTCATTCTTTTAGCACTTTTGAAACATAACATTTCCAGTGTGTGGTTTAGAATGTCTTACTAATGTCTGTGTTTTTACCCTTTGCCATGTGATGGAGCCTTTCCATTCTCTGTGTATCAAAAGCCCAGTACTTTCCCCGTATTATTGTCCTATGTCCAGACCATCTTCCAGAGCCTAATACAGACCTTTCCCCTTTGGGACACGTTCTAGTGCTGTGTATCCACAGGGGAGCACTTAGAGGGAGGTTTGTCCCGTGCATCTAAATACCTTTGTAAATCTGGGCCAGGATCTTTCTGGGCCTCAGTTCTCCATCTGTCCGATGAGGAGAATACCTCTTCCCTACCTCACAGGGGTGTGTGAGGATAAATACAGCAGAGCTGTGAGGTGCCCAGATACTGTGGTGATGGGCCCGAAGATTACAGCTGTGTAAATCTGGCTGAACCAAAAAAGCGAAAGAAAAATTTCTTTCAGGTCAAACAAAACATTTATGTTTTTGCATTTTGTTAGCCCTTTTTAATAAAACTTGACTCAAATTCTAAACAAAATGTTTCCAATAAAAAAATCAAAATGTTTTGCTTCATAAATGTCACAATGAAATGTTAGGATTTTTTTCAGAATTTTTTTTTACTTCAATAATTCAGTGTGTTCGACACAAATTCCCAAAATATTGCAGTTGACTCACATATGCATTTTTCAGTGACAAAAAGTTTCTTCTCTAAAATTTGTCCCAGCTCACCCTGAGCTGTCTATCTAGTGAGGCAGATCAGCGTTTTGTGTGGTACGCTGCCATTTCTTCATGGATGGAGCCAGTAACACACCTAAGAAACAGCAGTAATAAGGGATGGATTCCCCTGTCGAGGTGCCGTAGAAATGCAGGCAGAACCATGATTGGTGCTTCCCAGCCACAGCGCGCTGACCTCCAACTTGGACAGGGAGCTCTTTGGGGAAGGGGTTTTGTCCCTCTGCCAGGCTGTGAAGTGCCTCACGCATCCATTGGGCTTGATACATAATTGGCCACGCTTGTGCGGTCAGACATTCAGCCCAGTGGTATTTCTGTGTCTGCCTGTCCGTCCATCTGTAACGCTATAACCAGGGTTTCAATTCAGCTGCAGCTGTCCGGAGTGGAGCCCTGTGCCCTGCCGCGCCTCCTGCAGGAGTGAGGAAGCCCTGAGCCCCGGCACCCCCCTCCCCACGGGGCTAAAGCCCTGAGACCCCCCATCCCAATGGGGCTGAAGCCCCTAGCCCCACCGCTTCCCAGGCAGAAAGGAGAGACGTGATAATGGAGACCAGGGGGTGGAGGTGGAAGGGGGGGCACACACTGCTCCTGGCATGGGAGGGGGAAACATGGGACCTGGGTATGAGGAGGGGAAATGGTAGGGCACACGAAGCCCCAGGCATGAGGGGGCAGTTTGTGGCAGGGGATGGGGGACACAAGGAGCCCTGGGACATGCAGTGAGCTCAGCAGACATAGGCTCTGAGATGCACAACCCCCTGGGGATACAGTCTCCCCGAGGCTGTCAGAACTGCCATTTGCAAATCCCCAGCTGTGAGGCAATGCTGTCTGAACAGTGAAATGTTGGGGTAGTGAGAGACGGGCTCGTCCCAGCCCATCCCAGGGTCCCCGGCTCCAAACTCTCCTCGCAGCAAACACACACGGCTCCAGCTCGAACCGGCTCCTGCACTGCTCACCAAAACCCAGGAGCCTGGCTTTACAATCAGGAGATTATGTACAACTACTAGATGTGGGGCTGTTTATTGGCCTTCTGCTTTCTGAGCCTTTAGGGTGCCCAGAGGCCATAGTTTGGAGCTTTCTCCGCAGCCGGGAGGGCTAGAAACGTACGGCTTCTTTAAGAACAAAGGGTGAAATCATCACATCTCCACGGGACTCCAGGAGCTGGGGCTGTAAGGAAAACAATCATTACTGTGAGACTCATGACAAAAGCATACTGGGATGGCCCCTTCCCCTGCTCGGCATTTACTTTAAAACTCTTCAATGCCACTGTAGTTAAGACCCCGTCGTGTGGGGCGCGGATAAAGCACACGACCAATGTGGTTGCAAGCTGAACCCGTTTATTACAAGCTTTCTTTTATAGTCTTTCTCAACATTACATAACACAATTAGGCTATAATTATACATCTACTGATTGGACAAGAAGGAGAATCATGTGTTTATCACATGTATAGCCCCACACTGATTGGTTCAGATGTTCCTTACATAAGGCCTTATCTTATATAACCACCAGGGGGCCTTACATAAGGCCTCATCTTATATAACCACCAGGGGGCCTTACATAAGGCCATGATTTATTGTCAGGCAAGTGTCCCATCGTGACCCTTACCCTCTCATGGAACTTTACATCCCCACACCTCCCCCCTTTTTCTTAAATAAGGAAGTACAGCATTATCAGGTGTCTAGGCTGTGACAAACAATAAGTGCAGGTCCGGTGTCACTACTGGATAAGCCTCGGGTGCAAATTCCCCATCTATATGGGCTTCCCTAATAAGTCCGTGCCAACGCCTTACGGGGTCCGGGGGGCCCGAGCCGCCCGGGATATTGTTCGAAGCATGTCGCAGGGTGGAAACATCGGATGAAACTGTATATGGTCATCTGTTAGCTTCTGGCACTTTACAATGTTATTTAAGTCAGCACCCATTAAATTTGTCACAAGATACACTTCATTAAAATTTTCTATTGAAGTTGCTGGTATAACAAAAACCCGCGTCTTTGGGTACGTCTACACTACACGATTAATCCGAATTTAGCTAATTCGAATTTGTTAAACCGGTTGTATTAATTCGATTGTATGCGGCCACACTAAGCACATTAATTCGGTTGTGTGCGTCCATGTACTGGGGCTAGCGTCGATTTCTGGAGCGTTGCACTGTGGGTAGCTATCACATAGCTATCCCATAGTTCCCGGAGTCTCCCCTGCCCATTGGAATTCTGGGTTGAGATCCCAGTGCCTGATGGGACCAAAACATTGTCGCAGGTGGTTCTGGGTACAGCCTCACCCCTCCCTCCCTCCCCCCCTCCCTGCATGAAAGCAACGGACGGCAGACAACCATTTCGCGCCTTTTTTCCTGGCTGAACGCAGCAGACTCCATACCACGGCAAGCATGGAGCCCGCTCAGCTCAAGACAGCAGTCATGAACATTGTAAATACCTCGCGCCTTATCGTACAGTTTATGCTGAACAAGAACCTGGAAAGCCAGGCAGAGAGGAGCAGGCTACAGCAGCGCGGCGACGAGAGTGATGAGGACATGGACATGGAATTCTATCGAGCCGCGGGACCCGGTGCTTTGGAGATCATGCTGTTAATGGGGCAGGTTATAGGCATGGAACGCCGATTCTGGGCCCGGGAAACAAGCACAGACTGGTGGGACCGCATAGTGTTGCAGGTGTGGGACGATTCCCAGTGGCTGCGGAACTTTCGCATGCGTAAGGGCACTTTCATGGAACTTTGTGACTTGCTTTCCCCTGCCCTGAAGCGCCAGAATACCAGGATGAGAGCAGCCCTCACAGTTGAGAAGCGAGTGGCGATAGCCCTGTGGAAGCTTGCAACGCCAGACAGCTACCGGTCAGTGGGGAATCAATTTGGAGTGGGCAAATCTACTGTGGGGGCTGCTGTGATACAAGTAGCCAAAGCAATCACTGAGGTGCTGCTACACAAGCTAGTGACTCTGGGGGATGTGCAGGTCATAGTGGATGGCTTTGCTGCAATGGGATTCCCTAACTGTGGTGGTGCGATAGATGGAACCCACATCCCTATCTTGGCACCGGAGCACCAGGGTACCCAGTACGTAAACCGCAAGGGGTACTTTTCAATGGTGCTGCAAGCACTGGTGGATCACAAGGGACATTTTACCGACATCAACGTGGGGTGGCCGGGAAGGGTTCATGATGCACGCGTCTTCAGGAACACTAATCTGTTTAAACGGCTGCAGCAAGGGACTTACTTCCCGGACCAGAAAATAACCGTTGGGGATGTTGAAATGCCTATCGTTATCCTTCGGGACCCAGCCTACCCCTTAATGCCATGGCTCATGAAGCCATACACAGGCAGCCTGGACAGGAGTCAGGAGCTGTTTAACTACAGGCTGAGCAAGTGCAGAATGGTGGTAGAATGTGCATTTGGCCGTTTAAAGGCGCGCTGGAGATCGCTACTAACTCGCTCTGACCTCAGCCAAAGAAATCTCCCCATTGTTATTTCTGCTTGCTGTGTGCTCCACAATCTCTGTGAAAGTAAGGGGGAGACCTTTATGTCCGGGTGGGAGGCTGAGGCAAATCGCCTGGCTGCTGATTACGCGCAGCCAGACACCAGGGCGATTAGAAGAACACACCAGGAAGCAGTGTGCATCAGAGAAGCTCTGAAAACCAGTTTCATGACTGGCCAGGCTACAGTGTGAAATTTCTGTTTGTTTCTCCCTTCATGAAAACCAGCCCCCTTCATTCTCATTCATTCTCTGTAAGCAACCCACCCTCCCCCCAGCTTTCTTTCAAAGGTAATAAAGTCACTATCGTTTAAAAATCATGTATTCTTTATTAAGTGATTA
>NW_020692271.1:9231-10135 GCF_002925995.2 Terrapene triunguis
AGAAGGTAATGTGGGTGAGGTTTGGGAGGAGGATAAGAGGGAAGTCTAAGGCCACTGATCAAATTCAATATATTGACAGCCTTTTGGTTGGGCTCTCCCCTGGGGTGGAGTGACAGGGTGCACGCAGCATCCCCCCCCGCGTTCTTACACGTCTGGGTGAGGAGGATATGGAACATGGTGAGGGGGGAGGTAGGTTATACAGCGGCTGCAGCGGCAGTCTGCCATCCTGCTGCCGTTCCTGAAGCTCCACCAGACGCCGGAGCATGTCCGTTTGCTCACGCAGCAGCCCCAGCGTTGCAGCCTGCCACCTCTCATCTCGAGCATCCCTCAAGACCTCACGGTCACTGGCATCTTTCCTAAATTTAGATACAGTGTCCTTCCACTCATCCAAATGAGCTCTTTGATTGTGGGTGGATTTCATTATTTCTTTGAACATGTCGTCTCGCGTCATCTTTCTACGACGCCTTATCTGAGATAGCCTTCTGGACGCAGGAGGGAGGCTTGAAACATTTGCAGCTGCTAGAGGGAGGGTTGAAAAAAAGTAGAGAAGTTTTTAAAATGATACATTTTACAGAACAATGCTTGTACTCTTTCATGGTGAACACTATTCACATTACATAGCACATGTGATTTCAGTACAAGGTCGCATTTTCCATCTTAATATTGAGTGCCTGTGGCTTTGGTGTTAGAGATCACAGATGCAGGTCCGGGCAACAGAATTCAGCTTGCAGGCAGCCATGGTAAGCCATTGTCTTTCGGCTTCTGCGCCCTCCTTTCCAACATACCAATCAAAGCCTGTTGACTGCTGAGGTTTTCCTGTTAACCTACAGCAGCAGAAACCAAACTAACCCCCCCGCCCCCCTCCCGCCATGAATTCCCTGGAATGCTCAATGTACCCCTCCCC
>NW_020692271.1:10145-11721 GCF_002925995.2 Terrapene triunguis
ACCGCATGGCTGGTAACAGGGAAAATCCCTGCTAGTCAAACGTGAAAAGCTGTGGGCCAATTTCCCCCTCCCCGCCCCTGCGAAAAGCTAACTGCAGGGAAGGATTTCTTATCAGCCACAGGCAAACAGCCCAGTAGGAACGGCCACCTCTGTCCCCTTAATTAAGTTCCCGTATTTCAAGCAGGTTACCATGAGCGATATCACTCTCCTGAGGATTACACAGCGAGATAAAGAACGGATGTTGCTTGAATGCCAGCAAACACCGGGACCATACGCTGCCAGGCTTTGTCAGGCAATGATACCAGATTACTTGCTGCAAGCATGGCGTGGACAAGTGTCCTACCATGGAGGACGGAATAAAGCGGCACTGCCCAGAAACCTTGTGGCAAGGCTTTTGGAGTACCTCCAGGAGAGATTCATGGAGATGTCCCTGGAGGATTTCCGCTCCATCCCCAGACACGTTAACAGACTTTTCCAGTAGCTGTACTGGCTGCGAATGCATCCCAAGTCCTCAGGGCAAAATAATCATTAAAAAACCTTGCTTTTGAACCATGTTTTATATTTTAAAAGGTAAACTCACCTGAGGTCCCTTCCATGGGGTCATGGTCTTGGCTACTGGCTTGGGAGGCTTGGGAGGGTACTTCAGTCAGGCTGAGAAAAAGCTCCTGGCTGTTGGGGAGAACGGAGTGCTGGGTGCTCTCTGCAAGATCCTGATCTTCCTCCTCCTCCTCCTCATCCTCATCTTCCCCACCCTCAGAATCCTCAGGTGTAGAGACTATCCCAGACCCGGTTTGCATGATCACAGGTGGGGTAGTGGTGGCGGCCCCCCCTAGAATTGCATTCAGCTCTGCGTAGAAGCGGCATGTCCGCGGCTCTGACCCGGAGCGACAGTTTGCCTCCTTTGTTTTTTGATAGGCTTGTCTGAGCTCCTTCACTTTCATGCGGCACTGATCTGAGTCCCTATTGTGGCCTCTCTCCATCATGCCCTTGGAGATTTTTTCAAAAGTTTTGGCATTTCGTCTCTTTGAACGAAGTTCTGCTAGCACTGAATCCTCACCCCATACAGCGATCAGATCCAGTACCTCCCGTGTGGTCCATGCTGGTGCTCTTTTTCGATTATCAGCCTGCATGGTTACCTGTGCTGATGAGCTGAGGTATCTGTGGTATCTGTGGTCACCTGTGCTCTCCACGCTGAGCAAACAGGAAACAGGAAATGCAATTCAAATTTTCCTGGGTCTTTTCCTGTCTACCTGGCCAGTGCATGCGAGTTCAGATTGCTGTCCAGAGCGGTCAGTGGTGCACTGTGGGATAGCTCCCGGAGGCCAATACCATCGATTTGTGGCCACACTAACCCTAATTCGGATTAACAAAATCGATTTTGACGTTACTCCGTTCGTCGAGGTGGAGTACAGAAATCGATTTAAAGGGCCCTTTAATTCGAATTAACTGGCTCTGTAGTGTGGACGGGTGAAGGGTTAATTCGGATTAACGCTGCTAAATCCGAATTAAAGTCCTAGTGTGGACCAGGCCTATGTCTCTATGGGTACAAAACAAGAAGCAAGAAGCTCATATGCTT
>NW_020692272.1:0-1019 GCF_002925995.2 Terrapene triunguis
AAGAGAGAGAAAACCAAGTGAACAGAGCCAGGAACAGAAGGAAAGAGAGTCAGGCAAGCCAAGCAAAGAAAGACACAGGCAAGCGGAGCCAAGCAAGGAACCATCCACTGAAGCCAAGCAAGTCAAGAAAAAAGCTAGGCAGGCCAATTCCTGAGTAAAGCCTCAGGTAAACCAAGCAGAGAAAACAAAAGAAAGCCAAGAAAGTCAAGCCAAGTGTTGCTGGAACACTAGAAGTCTGCAACATGTCTGAGACTGAGTCTGAGTCTGAGCACTCTGGTGAGACCTCAACCGCAAAAGACCCTAAGGCCAAAATCACCCGTTCTTTCCGGGCTGGGCTGCAGTTCTCGGTCAGTCGCATAGACAGATTGCTCCGCAAAGGACAATTTGCAGACCGTATTGGAGCTGGAGCCCCAGTATATATGGCCGCGGTGCTTCAAGAAGTGACTCGTGAGATTGTGGATATTCCTGGGGAAGTCGCTGCACGCAGCAAGAAGCGTCGGATTTCCCCACGGCACTTGCAGCTGGCCATTCACAGCGACTCAGAGCTCAAGAAACTGCTGGGAGGTGTCACCATCTCTCAGGGCGGAGTCCTGCACTTCAATCAGCCTGTGGTTTTACCTTCCAAGAAGAGGAATGGCAGGAGAGCCATCAAGAGAAGGATTGCCCCTGCTCCTGTCCCTGTTAAGTGAGAACAGAGCAAAGGGGAGACTGCCACCCCAGATTTGGGAGAAATGACATTAACTTGATTGCAAGGCTCTTTTCAAATGCATCAGTATGGTCTAATAAAAGCAGTTAAAATGCCTGGTCTTCTTTTGTGAATTAATTTCCTCTTTTACTATCCTACAATTTTAAGGGATCATTCAGTTGGTCAGGTAGCTGCATTGATAATATGGTATAAAAGCCTAGAAAGATAGAACTCAATCATTTCATTAAGAAATTTACATCAGAAATGGTCTAAATGGTGTCAATTATCAGAGGGGTAGCCGTGTTAGTCTGGATCTGTAAAAAGCGACAAAGAG
>NW_020692272.1:1029-2893 GCF_002925995.2 Terrapene triunguis
TAGATTATAAGCTTTGTAATGATACCTTACAAGAGACCTTTTGCATGAAGCATATTCCAGTTACATTCTATTTAACTCATTAGCATATTTTCATAAAATCATATAGAGTGCAACATCACACAATGGATTTGGCCTGATGTGAGGAGTTCTCTCCAGATGCTGTTTTTAAACCGGTCTCAGAAAATAGCTCACGAACAAGAGAAGCGGCTAATCAAACCTGAGAGTGACAAATGGTGAACACTTGGGTTTCTGGAATGGCAAAGAACCCTTACCATGGGCTTGGGTGCCATGAGGGTTCTCTAAGAGACGGGAAGCATCACCAAGTTAAGGGCTCCAGAGAAACTGGCCAATATTTTCAAACTTTAGGATGTCTGAATTTCAGCCCCTCAACCCACTTTTAAGCAACTAACTAAAAGTGACCTGATTTCCATAGGTGCTGAGCACTCACAACTCCTAGTGAAATCAACAGGAGCTGTGGGTGCTCAGCTCCTCTTCAAATCAGGCCACTTCTAAGTTATTTAGGTGCCTAATTTAAGGCATCTAATTTTCAAAATGTAACCAAAGCCTATTTCATGCCGTTACAGGATGAGTTTTGCTAAGAGCAGATATCACTGACTAAAAATCCAACACAAACGCTGAATCAATGGGAATGATGTCATAAAAGGATGACATATCCCCTCTGGCTTGGGTAACAAATGAAGTAGCTGCCCATTGGTTCTCAGACAACCAATCAGAAAGTATGTTTTCTCTGTCTGCACTGAGGTTATAAAAGGCTGCAGGCTCAGACAGGGTCAGCATACTACTGTGGTGATTTCAAGAGGTGGCTTAGCCAAGCCACACTTTGTCAGGCCAGTCAGAATCAGGCCAGACCAGGAAGAAATCAAAGAAGGCAAAAGAAGAGAGAGAAAACCAAGTGAACAGAGCCAGGAACAGAAGGAAAGAGAGTCAGGCAAGCCAAGCAAAGAAAGACACAGGCAAGCGGAGCCAAGCAAGGAACCATCCACTGAAGCCAAGCAAGTCAAGAAAAAAGCTAGGCAGGCCAATTCCTGAGTAAAGCCTCAGGTAAACCAAGCAGAGAAAACAAAAGAAAGCCAAGAAAGTCAAGCCAAGTGTTGCTGGAACACTAGAAGTCTGCAACATGTCTGAGACTGAGTCTGAGTCTGAGCACTCTGGTGAGACCTCAACCGCAAAAGACCCTAAGGCCAAAATCACCCGTTCTTTCCGGGCTGGGCTGCAGTTCTCGGTCAGTCGCATAGACAGATTGCTCCGCAAAGGACAATTTGCAGACCGTATTGGAGCTGGAGCCCCAGTATATATGGCCGCGGTGCTTCAAGAAGTGACTCGTGAGATTGTGGATATTCCTGGGGAAGTCGCTGCACGCAGCAAGAAGCGTCGGATTTCCCCACGGCACTTGCAGCTGGCCATTCACAGCGACTCAGAGCTCAAGAAACTGCTGGGAGGTGTCACCATCTCTCAGGGCGGAGTCCTGCACTTCAATCAGCCTGTGGTTTTACCTTCCAAGAAGAGGAATGGCAGGAGAGCCATCAAGAGAAGGATTGCCCCTGCTCCTGTCCCTGTTAAGTGAGAACAGAGCAAAGGGGAGACTGCCACCCCAGATTTGGGAGAAATGACATTAACTTGATTGCAAGGCTCTTTTCAAATGCATCAGTATGGTCTAATAAAAGCAGTTAAAATGCCTGGTCTTCTTTTGTGAATTAATTTCCTCTTTTACTATCCTACAATTTTAAGGGATCATTCAGTTGGTCAGGTAGCTGCATTGATAATATGGTATAAAAGCCTAGAAAGATAGAACTCAATCATTTCATTAAGAAATTTACATCAGAAATGGTCTAAATGGTGTCAA
>NW_020692273.1:0-1981 GCF_002925995.2 Terrapene triunguis
ACAGGGCGGTCATTTTGCCGGGCGTGTCAGAGTGACCTGTGGCTTAATTTGCATGGCAAAGGAGACGGAAACCCTCCTTACAGGGCGGTCCTTAAGCCAGGGGCGTTCCAATGGGCCAGAGCGAAAAGCGCTGTAAAGGAGAGACCTCCGTTCCCTCAGAAGTGGGTGGTCTCGTTGCCCAGCGAGTGCCAACGGCCCAAGAGGAGTTAGAAAGGGGAGACCTGCACCCTTCTGACAGGGAGAGGTCAACGGCACGGGGCATTTTAAAGGCTAGGTCCTAAGGAGCTCAAACCCACAGAGACCTCAACCCTTTTTAAAGCGGGGTCGCTCAGCCTCAGCTATGGAAGGGATCCATAAAGCATTTTGCTTGGCAAGGAATGGACCTTGATCCTTGTTTACAGGGAGGTCCTTTTACCGGGCACCTGAAGGGGGATTAAGCCTGTGGGGAGAAGTGTCGAACCCGAGCCCTCGGTACAGGGGTGCAGTGTGTGCAGCCTTTGGCCGTGGCTTTTTCTTCCCTTTTCCTGCAGTTTCTTTGGTGCTTGTGTCGTCTTGTCCATTTTGTCCTTTGAGTTGCTAGAAAGAGAGAGGTGAAGCGGGTTAGGTGTGGCTCAGCAGAGAGCACGTGTACAGGGTACATTCAGATTACATTGGCAAGGTACTCGGCCCTGCCGGAAATTACCCCAATACCTACTTTTCGGCACCGATCTCTTTCAGAGCGCAGGAGAGCTTGCGGCAGAACGCGGGTCCAGGTGGATGCAGAGGACGCGGGCTTTGACTTGGCTGAGTGCGTGAGTGAGGAGGGCACGGGACAGCTAGTAGGACAAACCCTGAACCCTCTCAAGAGGCTGGTTTCTAGAACTACCTTCCAAATGGCAGTGTTACCTTGTGAAAGGCAGGGAAAGACCCACCCCCTAGTTAGAGGGAGCTCACTTTGGACCTTGGCGTGAAGAGGGCCAATGCAGAGAGGAGAAAAGGGAAAGCGACCTGAACCCTGATTACAGGGCAGTCACCCTTTCGTTAGTAAAATACTCCTCCTTTACACAAGTGAGGGGAGGGGAGTCCCCAATGTGAAAAGATCTGGAAATGAACAGGTAAGGGAGGGATCCTGCTGCGTGTCCCCTTTCCAATCAATCCTCCATCCCTCAGCGACACCCTTCCCGACTTACCTCCTACCCCACCAAGAAAATGACAACTTTGTGCCCCCTACCTTTACCAGAAAAGACCCCTCTCACTTGTGACGCGGTCCTGTTAGTAGGGTTAGGTGCACCCACGTGCCGGCTCTGAATACCACCACATCTACCTTCAACATCCACACATTTCAGAAAGGACCGCCACATGAATCTCTTCGAACGTAGCCCGAGGAATCTCCTCTCTCTATCACCATAGAGACACAAGGCCTGGAATTCGGACACAACTAACGGAGCTGTTCGAATCCCTAGAGTTGACACTCATCAGTCCGACAGTGTTCTTTCTTGTGCACAAGAAACCAAAGGGTGAAAGTTGTGGTTGGTTGAGCGGTGTAAATTGGGCAGGGCAAAAGGACTTGAGGAAGGATTAGACGGAAGTGAGGGTCTGAAAGGAGCCCCCCACCTCACCTGTTCATTTCCAGACTTTGTGCCATTTGCTTGGTTGGGCCATTTCTTGTCTTTTTTGAGAAAAGGGGCGAATTTTCCACGGCCTCCGCCATCCCCTTACAGCCGCCCCTTCGCCACACCATGTTCCATCTGACCGGGATAGGTCCCAAGTAAGATTTCACTTCAAATCTCAAAAAAGCCAAGTCGAAATCATTCTGTGGGAATTTACTGTGACTAAGAGAAACAGAAGTTCAACCCTTCTCAAGGGGTGGAGGGTCGGGGGGAGTCGCTCAGCCACAGGCACAGAAAGGCTCCCCTAGCTTAAGCGTGAGAGGTATAAGACCTTACACCCTGGTTACAGGGCGGTCATTTTGCCGGGCGTGTCAGAGTGACCTGTGGCTTAA
>NW_020692274.1:0-1423 GCF_002925995.2 Terrapene triunguis
GCTGCTGGACTGAGTGATAACAGCACCTGGAGGGGTTTGCTTCTTGTTTGATTCTTGTCACTAGCAGAGCATTGTGACAGACACCCCAGGTTAGTGTGTTCAGGGGGGCAGATCAGGTCTCACAGTTCCAGGTTGTACCCTGGGAAACCACCTAGACCGGACACTAAGGGTGAACGCTGGGTCATTACCAGTGACTGGGAGCTGGGCAAGGCAGGGTACTTCTCTGCATGACCTTTCTGACGAGTGTCGCTGTGCTTCTTTCTAATGCTATTGCATCATGTGTTTACATATTTTTGATGCAACAGCCCTCTGGTCTGTATCCTAATATCTATTGCAATAGATATTAGGATACAGACCAGAGGGCTGTTGCATCCATTGTCGATCCCAGTATGTGCCCTATGGGTTGCCTGACCATTCTGTTTGTTGGATTCTCATTTCTGAGAGGTTCCTGCTTCTCCCAAAGGAACAGAAAATATATTGTTTGAAATGAGAAAGTAAATGTCCAGCCTTCTCAGTCCTGAGGCTACTTGGATTATGCACAGTGACAATTTTTGGGGCAACCCTGCTTTAAATAAACTTCTTAGGTTTTCTGATCTCTTTGTTTTGGCCAATGTTCATCCCAAGCGGCACTGAGGAGTTCTCAAAACTGTACCTGCAAAAGTGCCTGAGAGATTGTAGAGATGACAGTTTGGAAAGGGTTTTCCATAAATGTGTCCTTTTATAGTCAGCTCTTTTTGAGCCCCTACCTGGTGACAGAATGGAACCTGGACATTTGGAGGATGTCTAACTAGTCTCCCCTATCCCTGGTCTTAATGACTAAAGAGATAAGGAGAGAGACAATGTATTCGAACTTGCATCCTAATTGAAATACCTGAGCTGGTGAAAAGCAGCCCTAAGAACAGAGTAACTGAACAGGGGTTGTTCTAAGGTAACTAACCTGTGGGTATGTCATGGTTATTATTAAGCTGCAAAGCATCACCGTTTGCAATGTCAGGGATTGGATATTTACATGGATATCAGTAATGTCCAAAGTTGTTATAATTAATGACAACGAACTTTCTGGAAGGGATATTAAACCTCATGCTTCAGGGCTTGAGCCAATCTCTAAGTATCAGAGACCAAAGTGAGAGCTATATGGGGAGCAGATTATCCCACCTCTACCTCCGATGGCATTCTTCCATCTTCCTCTTAAACATCTGTGTATGGCCTCTGTCAGACAGTATATTAGTCTAGATGGACCTAGTGTCTGATCCAGTCTGGCAATTCCTATGTTTCTATGAAAAGAGAATAGTTAAATCTGGGGTCATTCTGCTCAAAGCCCAGACCAGTATCTGAGTTCTGGAATACTTGAATTAGATACTAGTCGAACAGGGCACATTTGAGAGGATCTATCTCCATCCACTAGAGGGCAGTCCTCCCCCCC